>NW_027280922.1:0-108522 GCF_046629955.1 Centroberyx affinis
TAGAGGTGGAGGAAAATGGTTTGGAGGAGGAGAATAATAATAATCTGTAGTTGTCAATGACAGTGTGTCAGCTTTGGTTGACAAGCAACATTGGGCTGCTCTTTTTGTTGATTTGTCGAAGGCATTCAACTCAGATGATTGTTGTTACTGCTGAATAGATTCACATTGGTTTTGATGCTGCTGTCTACTGAAAATGATCTGTCGGACAGAGCTCAGCGTGTAAAGGTAAAGGTAAAGGTATGTTCAGAGTTTTTAACGAGAATTAAAGGGGTTCCTCAAGGATCAATATTAGGCTCAGTCCTCTTCACTATTTATATTAATTGAGGCACAGTGGTTACTGGGAGAAACCACATATTCCTGGCTTGCTCCCAAAATCACATTATTATATATTGCTAGAATCTTCAAAGTGTTTCCTATGGGAAGAAATAAAAAGTAACACACAAGAAGTGATGTTATATCTGTAGTTGCTCTCAGAAGTTGGGTCCACATGTGGTTTGGGAAATAAACAATATACAGGTGAAATTCCAGCTCTGAGTGTCTTTTCTGTTCTGTATGTTATTGCAGGGAATTATGGAAAAGAAAACATTTAGTGCTGCAGAAAGTAGCAAGATTGTTAGTGGAAGATATTCTGTCATGGTATTCTTCATGTAGTGAGGAAGAGAGTGAGAGCAATGATGAAGGTGACATGGGCAGGGTTGAGGAAGACCAGTGCAGTAGCGAGGCAGACCATGACAGTGATGAGGAAAAGTTCATGGACTGTTCAAATTGCCCCTTAAGGGACACAGTGGTTACTGGGTATAACCATCTGCTAAATGACCTTTGACCCTGACCCTAAAATATTTGACCATGAATTTATGTTAATTAGATGTTGAAGTTTTATCAAAAATGTATGTGTGTCCTTCAAAGGGTTAATGGCATTGCCTCCTTGACAAATGCCTGTAAGATACACCTTTTTGCAGATGATACAGTTTTATACTGCTGCATTGATTCTGTACAATCAGCAATTGAGAACCTACTACTTGTCTTGAGTGGTCATCAGAATGCTTTTATTGAGTTTATTGTCTCAAACTCATGCTGAATAAAACACAACTGATGCTGTTTTACGGAGCTAGAAAACTTGAAAACTTCCATATTTGTACTCTAAGTGGTACATATTGAGTAAGTCACTAACAGATACTTCTTCTGGACTGATGATGAATTCACTTTCAAAACCCACATAGATAACCAGGTCAAATAGTTGCGGATGAAACTGGTTACTTGTACAAAAACAGAGCCTGCTTTGTCATATCTTGTAGAAGGGAGGTGGTATGAGGCGCTATTTGTTTCTGTTCTGGATTATGGAGATGTAATATATAGACAGGCAGCAGTGGGATTGCCTTCTATTCATGCAGCATTGGTATCTGTTCATTTATAAAGCCCTTCTCCACAAACTGCCTTCATACATCACATCACTATTAGACAGGAGGATTGGAACCTACAATACCTGAATGTGTGATTGTGTTAACTCAGAATTAGGAAAGACTACTTTTAAATGTAATGCCCCTCATACCTGCAATGAATTATAACGTATCTTAAAGTTTGATACCCTGGTAACATTGAAGCATTTCCAGTTTTTGATTATGAATTTGGTTTTATTTGAATGCTATAATTGATGTTTTTCATTCTTGTTTTGTTTTGTTTTGTTTTGCTTTTGTAACACAGCACCATTGTAAATGAGGGTCCTGCCCTGCGCTCAGTGTGTTCTCTGATATTTAAATAAACGTACAATAATAATGATGATGACAATTCATAATAATAATAATAATAATTGGTATTTGTATAACACCTTTCAAAACACAGTTACACAGTGCTCTACAGGAGTAAAAAACCGACAGCATCAACAATGAAACCAAAAAGCAATATAAGCAAGGCAAGAATCATGAAAGTAAAATAAAAAAAGGGAGGTCAGAAACAATTAGTAGAACTGAATAAAAGCAGGTCTATAAAAGTGCAGAAGTGTTTGCAGAGGTGTTTCAACAGATGCTACAGAATTGGCAGCCTACGCTCCTCAAGCAGGTCGTTCTAAAGTCTAGGAATCCTGAGGCTCAAGACGCGGTAGCAGACCAACATACATGTACTGACAGCTACTGCCACCAGCGGGGGAGATTGGCTTTAGAGTGCCCGGACCACCCATGTCCCGCTGTGCCATTACCTGATTTAACAGCAGTGATTTGTCGGTGACTCTCACCGGCGCTCTGTGATGTAGGTTTGGGAGTGAGCTCTATTAAAAAGTCATTAAAGCTGAGAGAAAGCAAGGTGGGCTCGACCCTCTCTGCGAAAGGCGCCTCTGGAAATTACTCCATCCATCATAATTACACCAACCGGACAGAGCTTCAGAGAGGCCAGGGGACACAGATCCCTACCTGACCCCACTGATCCAGACAGGGCGCATAGGGAGGAGAGAAGGAATGAGGAAGGAAAGAATGGAGGAAGAGAGGTAGGAAGGGAAGGAGGAGGAGGGAGGGAGGGAGGTAGATATGGACAGAGGTATTGAGGGAGGCAGGGAGGGAAGAAGTGAATGTGATGGGTGATGTGATAGAAGTGATGGGAGGGGTAGGGAAGGAGGAAGTGGGCAGGGAGTGAGGGAGGACGAAAGGAGGGAAGGAAGGAGAGAGGGAGGGAGGAAGAAAAGCTGTGACCCTGTTGGAGCAGCAGTTTAGCTGTGAAGAAAAGCTGCTGTCATAAAGCAGGTGATAAACAGCAGAACCTGTTTCCCCAGTATCTCACTGTGTTAGCCATCAACCTGCCTCTAGCCTAAATAATATCTCATTCGGCAGAGTAGGTAGACCAAAGTGTTACATTATGGTCTGTAATAGAACATTTATCATGAACATGGAACATACCATAACATGACACAGGGTAACAAAGCCACAGCACAACATTACACAGTATTACACAGCACATAACACAATGAAATGCAAAGCACACAACGTATTGTAACACTAGAATCACACTTACTGCATGTATGTTGCTGTGAGAGTTCTATGCAAGAATCCTGTTGCTCAAATGTAGAGATGAAAGTGATCAGGCGTGGTTATTGATCATAGTATTGCAACATACATTTTTCATTGCAACTTAATCTTTTTATCACAAAACCTCAGGGTAAAAAAACAGGGTAAAATTGTAGTTTATACATGCATAATCATTGCATAAGTAGAAAACTCCAACTTAAGGGACACCTTCATTGTAAAGCAATGCATATGCAACAGTGATACAGTAATTCTCATTTGAAATGAATGAACATCCAGAGAGTAATGGATTCAACACATTAATTATGATCCTGACCTAATTGAACACAGCGCAAAGTAATGCAATACTACAACACCACACAAAACACATTGTAAAACACATGACAACATAACGCATGGGAATATACTGCAAACTACATGGCAACATATACCAAAGCAGTATAATAACATTGTAACAATGTTACAATACATACAGTTGCATCATGATATTCATTCAATCATTTTCTCTACCTGCTTGTATCTTTTCAGGGTCACGGGTGGCTGGAGCCTATCCCAGCATGCACTGGGTAGAAGGAAGGAAAACACCCTGGACGACCTGTCAGTCCGTCACAGGGCTAACGCGGATAGACACTCACACTCATACCTATAGGCAATTTAGAGTCTCCAATCCACCTGACTGTCAGCAGGAAACCCCGGAGAACACAGGGAGAACATGCAAACTCCACACAGAAAGGACCGGGAATCAAACCCGCGGCCACAGAGCTAACCGCTGAGCCACCATTCCACCCGACATCATGATATACCCCTCCTAATTCATCATGCGCCTTAAGTCTTTTATGTGAGATCATCATTCCATTCGTCACCTCGTTTAGTATTCTGAAACCTCACTTTGCTTTCCTGTGGTTGCGTGTCCAGCCTGCTGTCTGGACCAGCGGGTGATTTAGCTGTCCGCGGGTCTGGACCGATCTACTCCTCCATCTCTCTCTGCACCGGAGCCTCTGAGCCTGGCAGCGCTGCCAACAGGCTGGAGGAAACACTGGCCTGGAGACAGACAGACAGGCAGGGAGAGCGACTGGTGTTATTAATGATGACCGCTGGAACTCAGTAGAATGACTCAAGGGGGAAACAAATAGCGTGTGAAATGCACACCTGTCTGCTGCAGTGGCATGAGTCTCAGAGGAGGACGTGGAGGAGGAGGAGGTGAATTCTACAGAGGTGGAGGAGGCGGTGCATAATGCTGGAAGGAAGGAGGTGGTGGAGAAGACTGTAGGAAATGAGGAGGTGCTGAGGTGCTAGAGAAGGAGGAGAGCATTGTAGACGCGGAGAGGGGAGGGAGAATGCTGTACAGGAGGAGGAGGAGGAGGACAAGGTTGCTGCAGAGAAGGAGGAGGAGGTGCAGAATGCTGTAGAGAAGGAGAGTACTGTAGAGCTGGAGGGGGGGGGGACGCTGTAGAGAAGGAGGAGGAGGAGGTGCAGAACCCTGGGGAGAAGGTGGAGGAGGTATAGAACACTGCAGCAGAGGAGGTGGAGGAGGAGAAAGCTGTAGAGGAGGCTCTATTTTGCTATTTTACAGGAGGCTGACTCTGGAATGGAGTCACGTCTGCTGGGTCTGACAGAGAAAGAGAGAGAGAGCGAGAGAGAGAGAGAAATGCTAACCCATATTTCTATTACTATGTGGTGTCAGTGGTCAGTGTGTGAGGTTGCCTGTTGCTTAGCTACTGTATTTGCAACAGCAGCGTCAGTGTCTGTGTTTGTATGTGTCATTCTCACAGTGGTGGGCGTCTGCACGACTCTCCCATCGCTGCCTCCATGTCTGCTGCCTTGCAACTACTGCTGTTAACAAGAATCAGCCTTCTGACAGAGAGCGTTCACCCCCCCCACAGCCATTCCTATAGCTTGCTTTGCAACATATTCTGTACCAGACGGTCGGTACGGAAGGCTGTACTGTAGGGGGAATAGCAGTACCCAGCTGGTGTTGAGGAGCCAACATGCTCCCTGGACGAGCTGTGTGCATTGGCCCAGGTGCCCCTCTGTAACCCCGCCCATCAATCACCATTGGCTGACAGCCCCAGCCATGGCTCCCGCCCCGAGGAAACGTGCATCTCCCCTTTCCCCCTTCAGGATGATGGATGAGGATGGAGCCCTGGGCCCCGAGGGCTGGGGCTCTATGGAGTGTGAAGCTGCTTGGAGGTGTGTGTGTGTGTGTGTGGTGGGGTCCCAGTGAGAGGCTGCACTCTGAAACTGTCCATCTAAACAAGTCATTTAATCTTGTATTGAGTCTTAAAAATCGTGTTTTTCTTAAAACAGGTGAAAAATAACTGCCTGTGGGGTGGGATGATTTTGCGTGCCTCCGGGGCAAGTGAACTCATTTCAAGAATTTTCTTCAATCAAGTGACATTGAAATTTCACAAAATTGTCAACTGACTCAAGAGCTTTCTTGATATTACTGAAAACTGAAGCTGCATTAGAAACAAGTGAAATCATCTCACGCCACGGGCAGATTTATTTCACTTGTTTGAGGGAAAATAAAATTAGAGTCAATACGTGATGAAATGACTTGTTTGGTTGGACAGTTTTAGCATTGTGAGGCTCTATTGAAAGCGAAGCTGCTTGGGAGAGAGGCTGCAAAGGGAGGAGTCCCGCTCAAAGAGATGGGATCTGATGAGACAGATTCATCCATGTGTCTCTGAGAATGTTGGTCTACCGCTGTATTGCCTGCTGTTTGATCTCCTGCAAGGTGGTGATGATAAGAAAACAGTGGTAACCATTGTAGTCCTCCTTCATGTGTATATCCTGCATCTACCCTGCATTAGTAGTACATGCAGTTGGTTTTTAAATGTTATGCTGTGGAGACAAATTATAACACAAAACTGTAACAGAAAACCTTTTCTAGATTTTCCAGAAAGATTTTTCTAATCAGTTCTTCTTGGGGATGGAGTCAAACTACAGCATTAGATCGGAAAATGCATTAAAAAGTTTGATTTCTACAATGGCTGCATCCTTATAGTGTGGGATATATACAAGTGGAAGCTTGTATCCAGAGAGACTTACAGTGAGTGTGCAGGTAGCAGTTCAGTAGCTTATTCAAGGACAGTGTGACAGGACACCATGGCTGTTGATGGACACATTGGCTGTTGCAAGGATCAAACCTGTGACCTTTCAGTGTGCGGGATGGTTTCTCTAGCTACTTTGTCACCCTGCCACCATTCCTTTTAATGGAGTAGCTGCCAGACCGCTTCAGCACCAGTCACACCTTAATTGAAAAAAAGAGCCTGTAAGAATACCATAATGATTGACTGTCATGATGATGAATTAATCTTAAAGGAGAAAAAACGTATGTGTTGGTTGTTGGTGGTTTTTGCTTTGTGAAGATGTTATACCTTCGAATTGACTCCAAATGCCCAACAGGTAGCCTACCTGCACAGCCTCCTTTGTAGGACATGAAAAAAAAATCTCTGCCATACTCAATAGCTTTGTTCGAAACGGTTCCCTATTACAGAGATAGTGCACTATATAGTGTGTCTGCCATTGTGTCCGAATTCTCAATGGTTTATTTGATTCACTATATAGTTCACTCTAAAATACCCACAATGCACTGCAAACTGTAGTGAACATACAATGTACCTTACAATTTCTCATGTAGGCTATACATAATGCAATATGTTAGAAGAAGAACAAGAAGAAGAAGAGTCTACAGGAATCATTGTTGCAGGTCAGCTAGCTAACTACTTTAGCCACCAATACAGGGGGTAATATGAAAGCTTGTGCTAGTCGCTAGCTTTGGTTTTGCAAACCAATGGCCATTACGAGCTAGCTAGTGTTAGCTAGCTCACAAGCTTATTGTTTGCCGAACCAAAACAGCTTGCTACCATTAGGAGACAGCACCTTAGTTGACAAAACCACATTGCCCAGGATTAGAATTTCAACAATATATTTGTCATTTAATGTTCAAAACGTTGCAAAAATTACATTTCAACTCGCTGTCATGAGTGCTTGGTTTGTTTATGAGCTACTGAGTGCGTCCTCGTGTGTCACACAAATATCTGGCACATTTTTTAGAGGCAATCATGTTTAATGTAGTGCCCAGAACTTTGTTCGGTCGTTGCCCATATAGTTCACTAAATGACAAACACTCCATAGGGAATAGTGAGAGAGTGAACGAGTGAACCATTCCAAATGCAGCTAATGTTGTTCCAAATGCTAGGGACAGACTCTGACGACCTTACCTGCAAAATAAGCATTGCCGTTGGTCGAGGAGAGCACTTTCTCTCGTGTCCCCTTTACACCTGGCATTAACATGCGTCTCATATCTGGATCTGAAAGATGCATTTTTATGTCTTTATGACGTTAGAACACCTCAATGAAAACACAAGTACTCCCGAGAGCCTCGTCTCGCCTTATCTGAGTGGTTGGCCTTATGTCTGTGATTAATCCTGGCTACTTCTTTTTTTAATGCACTCGTAAAACACACATATGATATCTATCCCAGAAGACATGCTCTCTAATTGAACAGAGGCAGTGCAGAGACTCAGCGGATGCAGTCCTGCTAACAAATGTGAAAGTTGATTTTTTTTGCTGCTCTTCTGTTGGCAGAGAAATGATGAGAGTGAAATTAGGACCGTATGAGTTGATGTTGTTGCGGGCCAACTGCAGCGCTGCTCAGATTATGCAAATGTGTTTAATGCCTCATCCTCCAAATAAATAGTTGCCACCAATATTTTTTTTCTCCCAACTTGTTTTGAAATGCTCAGAGCTCCAGCTCCTGTTTACGCCGCAGACTCCGGCTAACTGCGAAGGAAAGGATTTTTCCTGTAGCATGTTGAAAAATGAGAAACATTGTCCTGAATAGCATAATGGCCATAAACACAGGCCTACAACTGGAGTTCTACTGAACACATTAGCTGCTTCATAAACGAGCTGACTTTGTTTGGGCCCTATTAGACGCGTCAGCGGCATGATTTAGATGGAGCGAAACTCTTAGCAGCGTAATGAGATCCTCTTACAATGGCCTGCTTTGCATCTCCACAGCCCCAGTCAATGTAAAATATGGAGGCCCTCGTAACAGAATGGGAGCTAATTGCTGTAGATTCATATGTAATATTTTAAGCTTTTATGGGAGACATTTTCAGGCTTAGTATTATTCTCTGTAAGAGGGTAAAAATGTCAAATAGAGAGGGTTTTAGAGCTTTTAAACACTTAATGAATTATGAAAAATTACCGTAACAAAGTCAGGCAGGGAGAAATTAGGAGGTTATTGTGTGTTTTACAGTGGCGCTATACCAAGATGGCATGTAAATTGAGCTGTTGCACCTGGGGGCTAAGAGGACAGTATACGTCCACATTATGATTAGAGTGACCAGAGTCACAGGTTCAGTCCCCAAAACTGAATCCCTACCTGCTCACTCATTTCAAGTTTCAAGGATATGAGTCTCTAAATTACTATAATAAAAATAAAAAAAATGTGAATGTAGGAAGATTTTGAACATCAGTGTATGGATCATCATTCAATATCTCCAAAAGATGGAGGAAGCAGTTATAATTTTGGCAACTAAGGACTTAAGTAACTGCTATCCTTCAAAAAGTAACATCATTTATTTTAATTTCTTGCTATTGATCATTTTAAAGCATAGGTGTTGATTTTTTTTTCAAATGATGGATAGATCATTTTGAAAGGAAACTCTTCTCTTTCTCAGTCCTGGACTCTACCATTTGACTGTTAGAGTTAGAGCTAGCAGAGGAGACTCCTTTATGTGATGTAGATACAGGAACATGGTCCCTTTCACACATTGTTGCTTGCCACAGAGGGAGGAATAAATTGGAAGTGACAACGACCTCCTAAAAAGAGAGCATTTTGGATAGGATTTTATAGCGTAGTGCATTATAGTGTGCCAGTTCCACAGATCCTAGGGTGAATAGCAACGGTGCGACGTGTGGAGAAGAATCTTTGTTTTGATTTTAAGGATGGCCATATTAATTATATATCTGTTTCAATTATTCAGCTTTTAAAGGGAACAACTAATAATGTCTTGCAAGAGTGCTGTTTTTAAGGTCGTTATTTGTGCCGTTGAGCTGCATGACTATTGAAAACACATTTAGAGCAGAGGGCTGGTGAGAAAAGAGTCCACCACATTAAAAACTAAAGAACAAGAGGTTAATCAGATGGAACATAGCTGCTCTACTTCTACCCAATCTGCCAAAAACTAATGACTGTCTTTTACTGTAGGTACTGCCTGTCTTGCTCAGGGACACTTTGACAGGACACATGGCTGTTGCAGGGATCAAATCTGTGATGTTACAGTTATGTGACTCTCTATGGGAGTCTCTTTATCCACATGATCATCCTGCTGCCCAGTATGAAGAGATCAGTATGCAGAGCTGACACACTTGACTTGCTCTGCCTGGTGCACTAGTGTATAATGTAATGTCCACCTAACACAGATGACTCAATCGCAGCATGCAGGCTATGCTTCATTGCTTCATCTCATATCTCATCCCAACCAGCCTCTCTACAATGTTTTTTTCCCTTCCACTAGGTTTTCTCATTACATTCCTGGCACTCCAAAGGAAATAATACAGAGCTTTTCCATTGGTCTCCGTGGAAAAACGCATTTCCTTTCATCTAGCCCTATGTGTGCGTGCAGAATCCGCATACCTGTCTTATCAAAATGTGTATGCAACCCCCTCTCCCACTCTTCAGGCTCCTTAAATAGGCTATTTTCTCCTCTAATGTTGTTTCCCCTCTTCTCTTCTTTTGTATTGATTGGACAAGCTTGCTGGATCAATAGATTGCTGTAGATCACAGCGATTGCTGCTCGGGCGGCCTACCATCTTCCAGCATTCGCTGCGCACTTCCTATAAACCACTCAAAGAGGTTCTCATTTCTGCACCGAGGTTATGAAATAACGGGCTGATATAAGTTGACGGTGAGGCTTGTTTGTTTTGACCGATGAATAGGTTAACTGCCCTGGCGTTGTAGCAAGCCTTGTGTGAGCGCTCTGGGTCTCACCTCATTGTGGAGCAAATTACCTTGAATCTATGGCCTGTTTATTGCACTCACAAATCCTGAAAGTTGTTAGCGCCACTGGGCTGAAGAACAGAAGGGAAGATTGTACACTAATGGCCCCATAATGCTTTGTTTCTTTGATTCGGTTGAGATATCAAACCATCAATCTTTGTGTTTTACCATTAAACCTATAAGTTCTTTATTACTATCATTTCACTTACTTTTTAAAAACTTTTTTTTCAGGTATTTGGCTGACACTCATATCCAGAAAGACTTACAATGAGTTTGACTGTAGAGTAAGCTTAATTCCAAGATGAGCAAAATTACAATTTCAATAAAGTACGAACCTTATCTCAACTGCCATTTTCATTTATTCCTGTATTCATCCTGCATTAGTATACTGCAGACAATAATTTTGTGTATATCACACAGTAAATCAGTAGACCAAATCAGTATATTGTCACACACAACTCTGGTGTCTCTTAGCCGACATGATACCAGACCATTCCTTGTAGCAAAACCTGATTTTTCCTAACCGTTCTTCTTGGGGATGGAAGAAAAGTACAGTAGTATGGTGTCTGTCTCCCTCTCTTTGTTGGTAGAAACCATCTCTCAAATGAAATCCTTGTGTTGCCCACTGGTCATATCACCACTAAATCTCTAAAAGATATCCATAGTACAGTTGCCCTGCACATCTTACGAATCATAAACAGCTCCCTCACCACTGTCGCTGTCCTGTACTATTTCAAACATGCAATGGTTCAACCGCTATTGAAAACAACAACAACAATTTAGATCCTCTTACCCGAGCAAGTACAGGCAAATCTCCAAACGTCTTTTTTATCTGAAATTTTAGAGAAAGTTATTTCCTCACAGCTGATCTCCTTTTTGAATAGAAACAATATCTTTGAGAAATTTCAATCTGGTTTTAGAGCTCTCCATAGCACAGAGACTGCTCTTCTCAAAGTTACTAACAACCTTCCCCTGACAGCTCACACTAGTGACTGCTCAGTTCTAGTCCTCTTAGATCTCAGCGCAGCATTTAATACTGTTGAACATGACATACTCTAAACTGCCATGAAAGTTGGGTCGGCATCTAGGACACTGCTTTAAATTGGTTCCGTTCTTATCTGACCAATATAACTTTCTCTGTAGTTGTAGGAAATGTCTCTCCTCTTCGGCCCAGCTCCTGTATGGAGTTCCCCAAGGTTCAATTATCGGCCCCATTTTGTTCTCTATTTACATGGTTCCTCTAGGCAACATCATTTGTAAACATAACATCTTACACCACTGCTACCCAGACAATACACAGCTGTATTTATACCCCTTAAAACGAAGGACTCCAGGAGCTCAAGGCATGCCTATAAGATAATAAGTGCTGGATATCCCAAAATGTCCTTCAACTAACGACACAAATTTGTTCTTTTTGGTCTACCCAACTCTATTAACATACTTAAGAGTATACTCTTTGCCTTCTCGGTAACCCAGAGTTGAACCCATCCTGATTCTTAAGTCAAGAGTCTGAGCTGAAAGCATCTCTAAAATAAGGCCCTTTTTATCCTTCGCAGACCTTGAGAAAGTTATCCATGCTTTTAATCCCATCTCATCCAGACTATTGTTACTGCCTCTACTTTGGCCTAAGTCACAGATTGTTTGCTCCTGTTTGCAGCCAGTGCAAAATGCAGCTGCAAGGCTTCTAACAAACTTTAAAAAAAAACAAAAAAAAAACAGGACCATATTACTCCTATTTTAGCTTTTCTTCACTGGCTGCCAGTTAGTTTTATGTGATTGATTTTACAGACAATTTTTAAGGTTCAACATGTCTAGCCGTCAACTACATCACCAACCTTTTAACACCGTACGAGCCGGGGTGCAGCCTGAGGTCTTCGGGCAGGGCTCTCCTGGCTGTCCCAAACTCCCGGCTAAGT
Source organism: Centroberyx affinis (assembly GCF_046629955.1). Classification (NCBI taxonomy): domain Eukaryota; kingdom Metazoa; phylum Chordata; class Actinopteri; order Beryciformes; family Berycidae; genus Centroberyx; species Centroberyx affinis. The sequence continues at coordinate 11,940 of NW_027280922.1, forward strand.
ACTAAAGGTGACGGTGCTTATGCCGTTAGGGTGCCTAGGCTATGGAACTCCCTGCCTGAGAAACTAAGGCTAGCTAAATCAGCATCATCATTAAATCACTCCTCAAAACATTCTTTAATGAACAGGCTAATGCATAATGTCCTGTTTTATTCCCCTTGTTTTATGTTTTATTTATTATTTTACGAGCTAGGTATCTCCTCTTTTATTCTTGATCCTAGAGGGCTCTCCCCCTCTCCTGCTCCTATCCTTATCTTCAGTTTTTTTCAGTGTGTGTGTAATTGCTTTCTGTTTATTCTTTTTATGCTATTTCTGCTATCCTTGGTCCTCTCTTAATTATCCTGTAAAGCACTTTATTGACTGTAAAGCACTTTGAAACTTTCTTTTGAAAAATGCTATATAAATAAAGTGTATTATTATTGTTATTGTTATTATTATTTCAGCAAGTGTGCCTTCAAAAGTGTGCCTTGTACAATCTGCACTCCTACATGACAGAAAAAAGGTGTATTCCGTTGTGGTAGCCGGTGTATAACAGGAGAGGCTTCTGCTCATGCCGTCTGTAACCATTGCATCCAGCACTCCAAAGGCCTGAACGACAGCACTGTCCATTTTAAATGACTGGCTTCTTCACCTGAGCTAGATGCTCCGGGACATTATGCAAATGTCCCGTGCCCCTCTCCGACAGACCCGACAGGCTCTCTGGCTGTAATCGCATGTGATTATGCACTGGTGGCTGCGAACGCTTCTTCAGCAATTAAGTTCACAATGATCATTATGATTTTCAGACCTGGCAGGGGGAGGTGAGGTGCAGGGGTGGGGTCGGGAGATGCAGCGAATATAAAGACGCACAATAGAATGTCGGCTCGGTAGCTAACGCCATCAGTGCAAACTTGTGATCGCAGTTCAGCCCGTTGCACTTTCTGCTTGTTTGTGGTGGTGGTGGTGGTGAAACGGCAAGTGATGGGATTAATGAGTGGTTTTGATCACAGCCATGAATAAATGATGATGAAAATGTTTATATTTCCAAAAAGGAACTCGACTTTCTATCGGTGGACACATCTCCGGTTTAGAGAAATGTTGTTTTTCCTTCATCCATAAAGTCAGCGACCATGTCGGACTGCAGAGAGCCCGGCCTCTGTTGCTGAAAAGATCAAGTCGGTTCTGTCAGTGTTGTTCCTCAAGGGCCTGGAACGCACCAACAAAGAGCAGACTGCCATACCGCATACTGGATGTCTGTCCCTTGCTAACGCCTGTAGTAGTCCTCTCCTTCTTCTTGCGTTCCTGTCTTCATAACGCCATAGGAGGTTACTCTGGCCTCATTACTGGGAACAGATTCTGCACCAATGAGAGCCTGTTGGCCATGCAAAATATCTGGTTCAATATTTCAATATTTCATCATGCCCTTACGGCGGAGAGAGTAAACAGTGCTCTGCAATTCCCCTGAACTCGCTCTCTATCTCGTTCTCTCTCTCGCTCTCTGTTTCTCTCTTTCTTTGTCAATGCTAACCTCGCCGTGTTTTACCCTCTTTCTCTCTTCTATCTCTCTCTTTCTGTCTATTCCAACTCTACTAATGCCCTCTTTTCCTCTCTGTCTCTGTCCCCTTCTCTTCCAATACTTCCTTGTCTACCCTAACCACTTTAAATTTTTATCTTTTTATCTTTCTTTCTTTTTCTTTCTTTCTTTCTTTCTTTCTTTCTTTCTTTCTTTCTTTCTTTCTTTCTTTCTTTCATTTTTTCGTTCTTTCTTTCTTTCTTTCTTTCTTTCTTTCTTTCTTTCTTTCTTTCTTTCTTTCTTTCTTTCTTTCTTCTCTCCACCTCCATCTTTTGCTCTCTACCTCTTTCCTTCTTCTAATTCTCTCTCTAGTGGGAGAAGAGAGGCAGTCCTTTCAGTAGAAAACTCTTTCCTGTTCATTACCAGGCTCAGTTTTAGATCAAGAGTTGTTCTTTCACCTGAAACATCTGACCCATCTGAGCCCATGCGATCTGCTGAACTGGAGACTACCAGTCCATCTATGTTTTTATGATTCATATTCAAAGAGAAAATCTGAAGGGTTTCACTCTAAAATGTTCTCGATTAAAAACATACAGTTTCATGTGTTACTGTTTTGTAATGAAAAGTATTCAGATAACGAATAACTTCAGTAGTGATCCTTGATTAGTTTTACTTTCATGCCAGTAATCAGTTTGGCAGAGTAGAGGTCACACTATTCAACTGGTGGCCATTTCCTTTTGGAAGCTGGTCATTTTTTCTGAGTTTATTGTCAGGGTAAGGTACTGAGCTTCTGCTGAAGCTCTTCCAAACTGGGTCAGCAAACCAGTGAATCACCCCACTGCACTCCTGACCCCTCTCCTGCATCGTCCTCCTTGTTCAAATTTGTTTTCATCCAAAAAAACAAACAAAACAGCACTACTGCTCTCTCTAACTCTTACTTTTCTTCTTTTCTTGCACTTCTGTCACACGAATGTTGTCTTGTCATTGTGGCTCTGACTGCTACACTACTTAATATTTGTTGCTTATAATGTTGGTCATCGGAACTTAAACTTATTCTACTGCTGACCTCACTGTAATTCAGTCTGGATAAGAGCGTCAATTAAATGACTAAAATCTTAATCTAAATACAAACGCATGGCTCTTATAGTGAGACTCAGTGAGAATCTGCATCGACTGGTCCCTTTTGGAGGTTTTCTTCATTGCATCTGATGTACTAACTGTTGTCTTCTCTGCAGGTTTGACATTCTAGTTTTCAAACATCCAAGCTGCCTTTGAGCACCCATCTCTTAGTGTGATTACACAAAAGTTTTAACTAAACCTGAATCAAAGTCACACAGTAATTTCCTGCTCTCAGTCAAATACAAATTGCCTGTGGGGGGCCCATAACAGGTGTGTAATCTACATAACGCAATCACCACATAATCACAGCAATTACAGGCACACTAAATTGTGACTTGCATTAAAAGCTACTGAGCATGTTGCTTGTTTTGGTTTCAGGCCCTTCTGTGCCAAGACTTGGTTCTATTTGATGCTATTTAGCTTACTCTCTACTCCAGAGCGACTTGGAATGAGTGTGCCAGTAGAATAAGCTTCAACTCCTAGATCACCAATATTACAAGCAACCAATAGTAAGAGGTCAAGGGTCATGGCTTTAGTGCCCTGACAGTACTGCCCTACAAAGGCAAACAGCTTTTCAAAGGTCAAAGGTCATGGCTAGGCTTTAGATTTAATATCAACGAAAATGACAGCAATAAATGCTATTAAATGATATACAGTCCATTTCTATACCAATAATTCTTTTGTCGGGACAGAAGATAAACGCTGAAGTCATTTTTCTCAGTTTCACTACTCATGCAGTTACTGCTCTTTAGCTCTGCCGGGCAGAATATTCCTGTCATCATGTATGAGAGAAATGCTAGCAAAAGTAATAGAATAAGACCTAAGGAGAGAGGCAGAAGGCATTTTATTTAACCTGTGTCTGGGTTAAATGCAGTCAGATAACGCTGCTTCGTCTTAACGATAGACAACGGGTGATGTCAAACTAATTGATAGTTAATATGAGGAACCAGGGTCACATGAGGACACTGTGCAGCCCAGAAGACAGAGGGATGAGGTTTTAAATTGTCCATTTGTTTGGTCATTTGTTTCCAATTCACCTGTGTCTTTGTCATTTTGGGTTGAGGGTCAGACATTTTAACCTAAGGGTTTTTTTGGCTCACCTATATTTTTCTCTTCTCTTTCTCTCTTTTAAAGAGGTAATCCTCTAGGTCCTGTTTTTTATTTTGGTGACATATTGGTGGTAAGCGCTCATTGCTGTGGTGTTTCTGCACTGCTCTTCCCAGAGATCACCTGCCAATCAAATTTTCTGTTGATTGTGTTTGAGTTTCTGTAGGTGGCGCTCTTTTCTTTGTCTGTCCAGCCATGGTGGCTTCACTGCTCATACTAACTACCCAGTTCTTCTTCTTTTTAGTCCGAACAAACAGCTGTTATTGCTACATAAAATGCATCCTGTGTACCAGAGTATTTTTCTCAGGAAAGAGTGTTTAGAGCAGCAAATGGAAAAGCTTTCATGAACTGACTGCAGGTCAGTCACTATTGTGTTATAGTAATCAGCGATACACAGGAGCAAAACAGCCATTTATTTACCTGAAAATGTCACAGATTATTACTTGATGTGTTTTTATCTTTTGTGCAATTAAAATGAAACCTCAACTTAATGAGGGTTTGAGGGAGGGAGGGTTTGGGAGGTGAAAGAGGAGGAAGACCACAGGAGGAGAAGAGGCAGTCAGGGCTGCTAATTAAGTCCGGTCGAGGTTTTAAACAGCAGGTCTGCAGGTTAAACAGCAGTCTCATTCTGGAGACTGTCAAGAGTCAGGCAGGGCTGCACATGATGGATGAACCGGCATATGGCTATTGTTGGACCCATTAAAGAAAGCTCATCAGCACATACATCGCAGGCTCGTCTCCATTTCCTCGCTTGTACAGATGACACAGCTAGAGGGGACGCACAGTGGCCTCTTCCATTTGTTTCCATTAGCATTGCTAAAATGTTGGCAAACTTCTACTGGATGTTTTTTTGGCGATTATTACACCAATTTAAAAGCTGTTCTATATGAATAAACAATTATACAGGGAAGAGCGGGATTGAAAATGTTTGATGCCGGGCTTCCTTTTTCCAGGTTTTCATTAACAAGCGTGATATCGGGCAAATCAGCAATATAACACTTTGAGTGATTGATTATCATCATTTATTGCTGAGTCATCATCAACAGCCACCAATCAGCCAGATGGTTCTCGAAGGAGCACCGCTTTTATTCAGTGAAAAAAAAAAGAGCCTGTTTTGTTTACAGCATTAAGCCATCTGTGTTACTCTGTAAGCATGAGTAGACTTCTACATGCACAGATATTATACTGCCGCTGTAAAGGGCTCAGGCTTGTTCCTTTAAATAAACTGCATAGAGGTTAAGGAGAAACCTCACAGATGGTTACCGCAGAGCCTGTGGACCCAGGCAGAGCATCACACCGCCAACCACACCTTTAGCTGATTATAGCACAAGTCTGATTTATCTAGAAAAGCCTTTTAAGAAACTTGTTTTAAGAAACAGGACAGTTATGCAAATCACTACTAAATCAACAACAATAAAAAATCTTCCCATATGGATCCCTGGGACAAAATCTTGCCAATTGTGCGCATCTATCTGGAGGTCTGTGACATGAAAACGTTTGAGAGCCTCTGGTACGGATAGTCCTTGTATCAAAATAGTAGACTTTGTAGAGAAGATGGTAGTGTTTTATTATGTTGGTGTTCTTCATAAGGGGTAGCGACATCCTTGAGCAAGACAATGAAGCCCTACCTGCTCACTTATTGCAAGTCTCTTTGGATAAGAGCCTCAACTATAGTGATAGCCGTCAAAAAAAGCCGCCCACACACCCCGCCCCCTCTCCTGCAGCTATCCTCTTCTAGCACTGCATCAGTCACTGCAGCCTATATCAAATGCTGTAGTCAGAACTGAAAACTGTAACATAAAACCCTGATATCTCAAACTACTGCCAGACCATGCTTTGCACCTTTCAGAGGCTGGAAATGGAACCAAATTTGAATTTTCCAAACAATTTGTTTCAGAGGCGGAGCACCAGTGTAGCAATCAGCACAGCAACATGCATGACTTCTCCACAGGCTACATCTGTAAATGCTTTAAATGTAGGTGAAATGTGAATGGTAGTGTTATACTTGTGCACTCGATAGTATAGATGGTAATGTTCCGAGAAAGGACTCTGATATTACACGGGATGAAGTGCTTCATTTTAACCTGAGGCTAAAATGAAGTTAAAGTCACAGCAAATGAATGTAACATCTAATCCCTCAACTTAATCCCAGCCTGAAGAGAGCATCAAAACGCTGACAAACTAATGCCACCGTTTATAAAATGGAAGAGAAATGCTATGAAGAAATATGCATTGGCTCAACTCTGTATTAACGGTGATGCAAGGTGGCTGCTGGCAAAGATAATCCAACAGGCAGGGAGCAGATGGATGGAGATGGCTACCATCCTGATGAGGAGGTCCTGACTCCTCCTCTTCCTCCTCTTATCTGGGATTGTCTCCCTAAGAAAGAAAGCCCAGGGAGGAGCAGGTGAGGATTTCCTTTTGGACATTTTATCTGCTAGTTTTACATTTATTTATTTTTTTAGTTTCCCATAAATGTTGGCACATCTGCAGGCAACTGCCAAAATAAAGGAAGAACCAACACAAAGTGAAGTCTATTGGAGGGATGCCACATCCTAAGAATGATGGGATGTTAATTGATGAGGGACTAGACCTCTATGGAGACTTATTTTGTCAGTTACCTGTACATGCTTGTATATGTGCATGAGTGAACTAGTCGTACATCAATTCTAAGAGAAAATGTAACTAAAGGAATTGCCTCTTCAGATGTCAAACTAAGGATTTCTTTCTGATTCCACCTTGTTTGAAGGGCTAGAGGAGCTGCCTGTGAATACTATTTTATTGGACCACTCTGTCCAGCTGACTGTGTCTTCAAATTGATGCATCAAAGAGTCCCAACATTTCTCAGGAACATTTTAAGTTTGAGATGTAGCCGCCGTTAATTATTCTTGACAGTTAGCCTTGTAAAGCCGTATGTTAATGACGTTTCTGTCTTTTCCTCAAAGACTCCTGTGCCATTAGTGTGGCTGAGAAATGAGGACCAGCAGTTCTGCATAGAAAATGACCCAGGGAGGCCATTGCCTCATACTGCAGTTGACCCTTAGAGTACACTCAGACAGCTTGTTTATCTATTGTTTTATTTTTAAATCATCACTTCTCACATATCTCAGATACATTTTCTCTCCATATTCAAGGATAATTGGCAACCTGTTTTTAATTTGCATCAACTCTCCAGGAGGAAAAGACAGGCTCTGCGCTCTTCATTTATTTCTTTTTTTTCCCTGACTGCTCCAATTTCACACACCTTCCTGTGGAAAACAGTAATCTACAGCGAGGGATGTAACTATCCCTTGTACTTTTAAACCAGAGTGAATGTCTATGTAGAAACCTGGCTTGCATGTTAGAGGAAAAGGGGTGAGAGCAGGTTTGACATTGGTGTTATCAAGTGGGAAGCTCCTGCGAAAGATGATTAGTTGAATTAGACCCACAACACATCCAGAAACACCGACCTCTACCTACTCAACTCTGATCAGACCTGTACTCACCTTCACTACACCAGAACCACCACCTACACTTGGGCTTACACTTTGCCCACATCTCACTCAATAATCAAAATTGACCTATTCTACTATATTAGCCTTAACATTTCATCTAGCAACAGAGTACAGAGACAACCTCCAAAATCTAATATGATACACGGTCTTTTATAGGCTCAGCCCTGCCACACAGAACAATAAAGGTGCAAACTGGAGCTGAAAATGGTTCTTCTGAGTGATGCCATAGAAGAACCATTTCTGGTTCCACTAAGAACCTTTAAATATTTAAAGGTTCTTAATTCTTAGTTATTGGATGGTGGGTGATGGCATAAATGTGGAAAATGACCAAACCCCTCCATAGTATATATTGTGCAATTGCAAATGAGGCTATACAAGGGCAGGAGTGCAGAAATGGTTCTTTAAAGAACCTTGGTCTAAAAAGTTCTTTGTGGAACCAGAGATGGTTCTGCTATGGCATCACTCTGAATAACCATTTTCAGCACCTTTATTATTCAGTGTGTGGAAAAAAAAAATTCCTCCCCTACAGTATTTACAGATATGAGCATTTTGTCGGGAGGTGGAATGATTAATCACTTGTTTACTATTGAGTAAATGCTCCCTCACCTCTTATTTAACCTCTTGCCGCCGACTGCTCATTAGTAGGATTGGTTATAATAGGATGGATTGGATTTAGCTTCATTTAAACATCATTTGGGCATGTTTTTAAAAATTCCTGTCATGGTTCACGCTGATTTTCTAAGTTATGCAATGACATATACAGTTTTTGAAAGCATCATTATACACTGTGCACTGGGTGTTAATGTAAACCATTAGCATAATCTATGTATTTGTTTATTAGAGTTAAAGTACTAGTATACTTTATGTACATTAATGAGTTATACAGTATTTTAAAGCATTATTATACTCTATGCAATCGCAGATATTGTAAAGCATTACTATGCTTTATTTAATGCCAGATATTGAAAAGTATTATACTGTTGGAGGTAGTGGGTAGGTTTGAGCCAAATCATCACACTCTCTGATTGATGCTTAGTTTAAGTGCTCACAGCACCAATGTCAGCAGCTCAAGGACAATGCCAAGCATTTATCACTGGAAGCCAAACATAACCAACCCCCTCCCAGCGACCCAGCCCTCCACCAGCACCGACCCCACTGAATGACCGCTCTACCAATACAATAACCGCTCTGCAACACACCTACCCCAGTAAATGACCCCTCTACCAACACCTACCCCAGTAAATGACCCCTCTACTAATACTTACCCCATTAAATGACCCCTCTATCAATACATACACCCTTAAATAGCAATAACAATAATACTAACTTGATTTGTATAGCACCTTTCGTGCAAAGAATTCTAGCTCAAAGTGCTTTGAACGACAAAGTTAAAAGAAATAATGAATAAAACAAAGGAACAAATTACAAAAATCAAGAGATACAGAGAGAACAGTGGTTCTCTCTTTGTAGTTTTTGTTACAATTCTGGCAGCAGTGAGTTGCATGCTGTCAATTGATGTCTTTGGAAGACCAGTTAAAAGTGAATTCCAGTAGTCTAGGTGACTTGAGATGAAAGCATGAACCAGCTTCTCTGCATCCTGCTGAGTTAAAAACAGGCTAACCTTTTCTATATTTCAAGGTGAAGGAAAGCAGACTTTGTAACCTTATTAATTTGTTATTTAACACTGAGCTCTGAATCTAAAATGACACCCAGGTTTTTGACTTCTTTTTGAACTTGAGAAGCCAAACTGCTGAATCTTGATATGAGTGAATCTCAGTATTAAAATTTCTGTTTCATCTTCATTAAATTCAAGAAAATTTCTATTCATCCATTCGTTTATAGCCGAGAGGCGGTTCGTTACTGCAGAGATGGCATTTGGGTCATTTGGATTTACTGATACAGTACAGTATACATATATCTGTATATATAACTGTATGTCATCAGTGTAACAATGAAAATTCACTCCATGCTGATGAATAACATTAACAAGGAGTAGTAGTAACATGTACAAGGAGAGTAGAAGGGTCCCCAGGATGCTGCCCTGTGGAACGCCAAAATGTATATATACAAACATTAGTTACTAATTATCTATGTATTACTAGTTATTAATTACTTAGATTTATGGTCATTCAAAAGTACAGAAAACTTTCTCCCACAAAACTGTCTCCCGACTCACTTTTCCAAATGGCAAATGAGAATTCTATGACTGATAGTGTCAAATGCGGCACTAAGGTCTAAAATAATAAGAACTGAGACATTACCAGCATCTACAGTTAGTCTAAGGTCATTCACAACTTTAACCAATGCAGTTTCAGTGCTATGGTTTACCCTAAAATTTTTCCAAGATGTCATTTTCTTTTAAGTAGTCATTGATTTGATGAAATCCCAATTTCTGATGTACCTTACCTAAAAAAGCTGCATTAGAGATAGGGTGAAACTCATTGAGCACACTACTGTCAAGGTTAGACTTCTTTAACAAAGGTTTAACAATTGCATACTTGAAAGCAATTGGAAAAATACTAGACGTTAAAGAGGAATTAATAATGTTAAGAATATTAAGAGAAAGTATTCTTAAAGTGTCTCGTGGGAATGGGGTCAAGTAAGCAGGTTGATGATTTCATTCGCATGACAATTTTAGCAGCATATCTTCATTTATTGGCTCAAAGCCATTTAGATTAGCTGAGGGTGAGTCTAATGGAAGGTCCAGTGCCATATCCACGAACGTGCTTCTAATGCTGGATGTTATTACAGATTTTTTTTTTCCTTAAAAATATGGCAAAATCTTCACAGTAGGAAGTGGTGGTCTGGTTAGAAATGTTTCGGCCTGGGTTACATAATGTATCAATAGTAGAGAACAGTATCCAAGGATTTTGCTTGTTGTCTTTGATAATGTTACAGAAGTGAGTTTGTCTCTGCTTTTGTACAGCCTGGTTATAGTTTATAATTTCTTCTCTGAGGATATTGTAATGTACAGTTAATATAGACTTTCTCCAGCTGTGCTCCACCTTGCTAGACATTCTTTCAAGTTGACAAGTATAACACAGATTTACAATGCACCTATTTAGCTTTTAAAAATATCCACTGCATCATCACCTGAGTGGTTGGTGACAGAGAGAGACACAGAGCTCATCAGCGCTGAAAAATTGATGGCTTTAGAAGCATCTGCCGTGTCTTAAGTAAACACATGCTAGAGGTACAGATCTCAGCTTGGAAAAAAACAGAAATGTTCAGAAATAGACATCGACGATAGATGATAGTTCAACATCTATACCTTGAATAAAAATCAGCTTTTAGTTAAAAGCTAAGTTTTGAAATGTAGGGAAAAAACATATTTTTCCTTGCAGTGAAAAATATTTGAAATAGAAGGAAATGACCCCTCTACCAATACCTACCCCATTAAATGACCCCTCTATCAAATCCTACCCCATTAAATGACCCCTCTAAAAATACTACTCCAAATGACCTCTCAACAGCTATCTCCTTGAATGGCTGCAGCAGTTTACTTTAGAGAACAGCGCTTGAAGAGAAACCCACTTTACAAGTAAAGTGGGTTTATATGGAGTTCTGAAATCGTATTTTTCATAAAACAATAAGTTCACTTGTAATACCATTCAACTTGTAATACAGTTCATGTTTTTCAGGAAAGCAAGTGACAGTATCTGTAAACAGATGGACTGATCTGCCTTACTTAAAGATTGTGCCTCTTGTATGTAGAAAAAAAACGGAATTAAGAGAGAAACAGAGAAAAAAAGAAATTGTCTCACCCCATTAGCATTTTTTATTTAATCACTTTAGAAAAGAAAATGTTTGGCATCCAACATGCGAATAAATGACTTATTAAGATTGTGCTGTTTTGCTGTGTTGTCTATTACGACCCATCCAACAGCTTACTTCATTTCCAAAAGGCTTCTGGTAAACCAACTACAACCCATATGGACTGTGAATTATCCAACCACAAAATTTCTGAATCGGAGCTAACATGATCAAAGCACCCCATTAATATTGAACTGTAACAGCACCTCAAGGCCTTAAACGACTCCTCGTACCACCAGACTGCATTTTAGCATCAGAGATGATTCACTGATTAGGCAAAACATGCTGATAAGCATTTTTGGGGAGTACGGAATAACATTAGTGGTTTGGTATTGCCACAGGGGGAGAGGGTTTGGCAATTTGCAATAATCGCGTTAAGAAAGTGATTCTGGTTGACTTAAAATGGAATAAACATGACTGCTTAATGCACCCCTGCATTATGCTTCCCATCATCCCCATTGTTCTTAAGAAATTGGGCTTCTGAGATTTCATAATTACTTGTCTTATTCTTGGCACAGTTTATGAAAGATTAAAATTAAGTTAAAGGCAGGCTTCTTCCTGTGTTGTTGCAGAAGTGCTTCTGTATGCCAATATCTGGGGTACTTATCACAGAAATGGATATCTCATAAACGGGTGCTCATGGATACTCACGGATACTCTGCCAAATTTGTCAGTGTCAAACGTAACGTCTAAACTCTGTTCAGACATGCTGGGCAAGCGAAGCCCAGAGGAGCGCTCTAAAGAGGAGATCGAAGGGACCAACGGCAGAAAATAAATGGCGTGGAAAAACATGGGCTTATGATAGTCTATAGAGAAATGGTTCGCCTGGCCTTGTGCCTTTGATTTCAGTTTGAGTTAGAATTATATTATTGATTTGCAAGAGCAGCCCGACAATGGCGCTTGTAGCCGCTCCTCTGAGAGTGGAGAGACAGAGGCAGAAAAAGACAGAGGGATGGAGGGCGGCGGGCGGGGAGATAAAGAGGAACAGACAGCGAGAGACGGAGGGAGGGAGGGAGACGGAGGAAGAGCGAGAGACAGTAGCATGAGTGAGGGTCTGCTTGCAGAAATAGAACGACTCCCCAATCAATTGTGCGTCCGTGGCCCTGCTGTGAGACTGCAGGGGATCCCTCAGCAGGAACACATAAAGGAGAGGTCGTAATGGGCCAATACATTAGATAAATGGCATTTACTGCTATGGAAACGACTCCAACCTGGCTGGAGGTTGCCCACCGTGCTGGCAGCAGGTTTGTATTTATAGTCCTCTCTTGCTCCTCGCTGTGTAATTTCTCTGACACCCCCCCCCCCCCCCACCCACCCACCATCAGCACCACCACCTCCTCCTCCTCTTCAGCCTTGTCTTCTCTCTCCTTCTGCACCTCCCTTGGTGTCGGTGATCCTTCATCAGAGCACCTGCCACCCGCATACCCAGCTGCCCCCACCCTCTTCTCCCCCCCCCAGCCGCCATGGTGGTCCAGGATGGAGGTTTGCACGGCACTGTTGGCTGCTCATCGCTTCCTGTCATCGCAAGAAATGACACACTGGTGCGCTTAGTGTTGCCCCGGGAATGCTAGAGGGGAGGAGCGATCATGGAGGGCGAAGATAAAACAGGTCTAATTGTGTCGTGTCCCATGGCGCATTTGTGGCAATGACATATAGACCTAATTACTGATCAGTTTATTAATTTATGATTAGTTTATTACAGTGGCTCTCAATCGTGTTCCTCCAGTACCAGTACCACAGCCCTGCTGGTTTTCTGTCCTACCAGCTAGTTAATTACATTCACCTGGTGTAATCAGGGGCTGAATGAGACCTGGGACAATAGGTGAATGTAATCAAACTACCAGGAAAAATAGGAAAGCAGCAGAGCTGTGGTTACTGAGGACCAGGATTGAGAACCACTGGTTTATTAGAATTTGATCTCAGCTCTCTGGCTCCCTGGTTGAACAGCTGCCTTCATCTCTTCTATGTAGAACGCAGTGACATTAGCAAATATAGCATATTACATACATACATAGAAGCACTGCTGATACAATCATGTAATTTATCATAGAATGCCTGAGTATGTGTTATTTTACCATCATAAAAAGATTTGGCTATATATACAGTATATATCACCATACATCACTGTATGGCAGCAGCCCATGCAAACTAATAGATGAAGAACCCAGTTGTATAACATAATGTAAATCATTTGCATACAAAAAAAAATGCAGCTAAGATTTATAGATTCATAGAAGATTTATAGTTTAAGAAAAATGTTCACAATAATACAACTTTTACTTCCTTTTATTCATTAGATACTGCTCAATAAAGAACAGAGTTGATGTAGTTTGATAGTGTTCAGGTATAGAGGACTGATGTAGATTGACAGTGTTCAGGTATAGAGGACTGATGTAGATTGACAGTGTTCAGGTATAGAGGAGTGATGTAGATTGACAGTGTTCAGGTACACCTCTCACCTCCTGGCTGCTGGACTCGACTCTGGCTCCATGGCGCCCTAGTAAAAAAAACATACAAGTACTGCCTGTGAGTTCTCAGACCTCCAGTGAAATAAATAATGTGGTGAGCAGCCAACAGCTGACAGGGGACTGATCTGATACTGCGTATTGTTAGAGGGGAGGGACTGGGGGAATGATGGCATGAATGCACACACTGCACATCTTTAATTTCCTCGGCTGGCTTTGATGTGGGTCCAGGACTGAGTAGGAAGAGGACGTTTTCATTTAGAATAAAGATGCTCCCCTGTCTGTTTCCAGAGTTTCCATTTATCCTATGCCTTAATTTCAGCTTTCGTAATACCTAAAAAGATTTCAGATGCTATTGTGCACGAAAACACCCCCTCTTCTGCTCACCACATCCTTTTTCTCCCCTTGGCGGATGAATAATTAATTCCTTATTCAAAGGAAAAGGGCGAGCGGGCTCACAATATTGTCTATGTATGAGTACTTACAACCCACAGACCATTGTCACATTCATGTCTCCCAGGGGAGCAATTCCAACACAATTTACTGAGCATGGACATTATACTGTCAGAACCAGGCCTTCCCAACACAACAACCCTGGTCACCTAATGCACAGGGGAGGAGAAGAGACCGGGGAGGGCTTTGCTTTCAGGTAATGGCTCTTAGTGACGCCTATTCATTAAACAGAGTGGCTCAACAATAGAGTACTACGTAATGTGTCTGCTTTACACATCCTGCATTATTTATGAACAGTGAACAGCTTTTTATTCAGCATGGGTTAAAAGCTTAAAGGTTGTTCAGGGACTTGTTTTTATGCGGCTCAGTGAGCATTCAGTATAATGTTGAGATTTAAAGGGACATATGGCCTGAATTTTTTTCACTTTAAAATAACAATAAATAAATAGGACATGTCATACATAATCAGTTTGTGTCTGTCTATGACATGTGTTCAATCCTAAATCCCCCTATTTCCCTAAAAGTGTTGTTTTTTAGCGCTCATAGGAGTTTTACTTCCTTAAAAATTTTCTGAGGGCAGAAAGAATCATGATTGGTCCAGTGTGATGTCCAATGAAATTGGAGAAGAGGCGGGAACCACGGCTGTCCCCTCCGAAACAACAGCTACAACTGACCTGCGAGGATAGTGTGATTACATATGATGAAATATTACATGGGAATATGAATCTTGTTATTTTATATGGAAAATTATTTTATATCCATAAATGTCAATGGTCTAGAGAAATCCCCAGATTCTTAGCATTCAAAGTAGAATTACATTATTATTTTAAGTTACTGCAAAATATCAGAAATGGAAAAACTCTGAATGTATGTGAAGACTTGTGTTTTTTATTTGATATATCACTTGTATCCAATTTAATATTATGTGTTATTTTTAGTAACAAATACTGTGCGCAAGAAGCGGCTGGTCAAAGACGCATTCTAATGCAATGGCTTCTTCCTTGAGGATATATAAATCATATATACAGTAAATATATAAAAAATAGACAAAAGTTCATTGTTAAAAACCACTTTGAACATCTGAGAAACTGAAAATTCCATGTCCACCATTCACCCCACTGTACAAGCGCTGTTCTCCTCGTCCATGTGGCCTCTAGCACTGCAGCCCAAAGCTTATACCAGGCCATTTATTGAGTTTGTTGGGTTTGCTTGGTTCGTGTACCACTTCAAAGCTTTAAATCCATGCGGTCTTCAACCAGATGCTTCTTGCCACATGGTATGTGGTCAAGATTTCCTCCAAGGTTTTGCATTGGTTGCCTTCAGACTCAAGATGTAGGTAAATGTAAATGAAAGACGGCGACATCTTGAGGCTGTCTGAGGCTAAGACAGCCTCAGCCTGTGTAATTTGTATGGTCAATGAAATTTCAACCAAGATTAATAATAAATACGAAAATATGAAAAAGTTACAATTCAGAGAACAACCCTAACATCTTTCATTTGGTGGACACATACATTGTTGGTATGGTGGCACCAGTGGGAGTGGAACCTGTTACCCTGGCAGTGTTACTGTTCTCGTACTTCTAGAAAGTCCATCAAGGTGTTTTCATAGTCACATTTAGCTTCCTTTCCATCTGATTCGTAATCAACAATCCATTGGTGTGAGATCTAAACGAGAGGGCAGGACAAACTATGGTTTCTGACTATCTAGGTCAGTAATGTATATTCCTTAAATTAAATGATTTACAAATGACATGTTTACTAAAGAACACATGTACTCTTATTGAAGTGCATGAATAAAAGCCTATGGGTTTACGAAACATGGCCAGTTGCCCAAATTAGACGTGACTTCTAACAAACACACTCACACACACACACACACACGCACACACACACACACACAGAGAACTGTCATCTATTTCTCCGTTCTCAGTACAGATGGGGGATGTAGGAGTGACTTAATGAGGTGTGTGTGTGTGTGTGTGTGTGTGTGTGTCTAGGGGTGATATTGAGGGTGATCTTCACACTGTTGGTAAATCCTGTCCTCTATAACCTCTCACCTCCAGCTAGTCACCTCTCAGCTGCCTGCTGAGTGTGTGCATGTGCGTGTTTTGTAGTGCATATACGTCACATATGCATACACACATACAAATAATAATAGACACATATACACAAATGAAGGTACAGATAAAACTATATAAATCATGCATAAACGCACAAAACACTCAAAATACATACTGTATGTGCATATCATATGTATGGACAGTATGTATGTGTGTATGTACTGAATATACTGAATATATATGTGTGCGCATGTGTGTGGGGGTTTTACAGTGTATATAGGATTATGTGACTCACACAATCTGGCAGTCTCCTCTAACCCAGATATACTAGACCCACTTCAAACACTGAGTTCAAGTCAAAGTTCAAGTTCTCATTATCCCTGAAGGGAAATTTGGTAATACAACACAGCACATAAACACAGTAAACAAAATATAAAGCAATTACGGCTGAGGTGCTCTTGAGCAAGATACTCAACCCCCAACCGCTCCAGTGGAGCGACCGACAGCAGAGACTGTGGTTGTATTGGGCAGCTAACAGGTGTGAATGTGAATAATTGAATGGATGTTAAGCAGAGCATTGCTGTAATAGAGCGTGTGTGCTTGGAAAAATCTTCCTTGGGTAAAGTTTTAAATAAAGAGCACTACCATGTTCCTAACTGTACTGCCAATGGTTTTGAGGAATATAATAGGCTAGTAATATTAGCATGCTAGCTCTCACAGAAAATACTGTAAACTGACCTCAAGTGTCTACGATGCAGAAGTTGTGAAGGGTTGGAAAACTGGAGTTGAGGGTTCAATCAGACCCAGAGCCTCAGGAAGGAACTGATTCCAAATAAGGAACAATAGAGTTCAGAGACTGAAAAGCTGCGGAGGTAGACAGCATCCAAGCTTATTGCACGGATTGAATACTTATTTCTGATTAACCAATGATTGCATTTTGAGGTCTGTTAGACTGAATAACAGACCGCTATTTCACCTCTAATCAAATCACTCCACAGTTGGTTTTGTTGATTTCTAATCAAATTAACTAGCGACACCTTGTGCTATAATGAGGTTCCTCCTTGGTTACTGCAGACGCTCGGCTAACCTAGGTTAGAAACAAGGAAGACTTTTCAAAATTACTTTTAATTAATTCACAGAGCACGAAATTTCATTGCTGGTTAGAGGCTTACTGGATTTGTGTACTTTTCTATGGTTGCAGTCCTGCTACAGTTACCATGGATGCTAGCTACAGACGTTTCTATGGTTGCAATCCTATTGAGAAAGCACTATATAAATAAAATGCATTATTATTATTATAGCAATTCAGTCAGTGGTTTCAGACAGGCTCTCCTGGAGCCTTGCAGTTATAATAGCCCTGTAATAAGTAATAAGTGTAATAAGGTACAGCGAACTGGTCATTATTGCAAAGTGAGGCCCTTCAGTGCAATCAAGGATCAACTCTTCATTCAGTCGGGATTTTCTGTGATAATGACCGGCCTGCTGTACATTATACCTAACTTACTTAACAAAACGTGTATCAAAATGCACAAACTCAACCTGGGCTTTATATAGAGGAGTCCTAATCATGCTGAAGGTGTTGAATCACAATCAAAGGTTTGTACATTGAGATACCAGTTACATAGTGAGTGATGTATATGAGACTACTCCTACTGGTGCTGGACCATGCAGGGCAAACATGATATTCTGTGTGTAGGATAATTTATAGCATGACAGATGCAGTGCTCCTCCTATCTCTGACATACCAGTATAGCTTGAATATGTCACGTACCGAGGATAGCTAACATATGAGTCAATCACTGACTAAAGCCTGTGAGTGTGAGAAGCATAAGGTATTTAGAAGATACATTCATTCTAATTCCTTCAGTTGCTCGCAGTGTGGATGCATGGGTCCTGAATTTTCGAATGGTTGACTTTAAGCACCAGAATCCAAATTAGAGTGTAGATCACTGTATTAGACTAAAAGAATAAAGTTTAATAGTAAACTACCCAGCACTCCTCAATAAAACCCTCAGGACTCTGGTGCTGTTGGGTCCAAAGACAACGTAGGAAGTATTTTCTAGTTTCAACATGGCTGCAAATTGCAGAGCGAACACAGTTTTACCTTGGCACTCATTGGTTGCTGTTCCACAACTCTATTAATAAAGAGCCGTGGAGGCACAGAGCAGTCAATATCCTAATTAGGAATCTGAAAATATTACCTGAAGTTCATCGTTCAATATCTCTAAAATATAGAGGATGTAGTCTGTAGTGAAATAAGTTCTTGCTTGAGGCCATGAACGTAACTAGTTCTAATTTAGTGTGTTACATAGTTTTGTCAGTTTTTGCAAATGGTGATGGCATCTTGAAAGACAAAATCTTCAGTTGGTAATAAACTACAGTGTCTGTGGATAGTTACCAGATATGCTGTATATGTATTATGTTAGAAGCTGCTGGGACATCTAGAGTGGTAGCCATCAAAAAGTCCCACATCCTGCAACTCTCCACCACTACTACATCATCCACTGCAGCCTCTTATTTCTCAAATGTTGTAGGCAGAACTGAATCGGAATATTGTAACACCTAAACTAAGTATCAGTGTAGTAGTGTAACATAAAGTGTAAAATATGAGACTTCTACACTCCTACATGCTACATATGTAGGTTACTGACCAGGTTCAAAGACTTGCAAGCAGGTTAAAAAAATAAAATCAATTGGAAATGAGAGATGTGCGCTAACAGCAGTCTATGTGCGTTCCATCCTTTATTTACGGGGTGCTGTAGGCCGATGAATAATTGAAACTGTGGATGTATAGCCATGAAGCGTAGCACCGGGCCGGCTGTGATAGAGCCTGGCTGAACAAACCATGAACAGCAGGAGTGTTTTAGCAGGCTGGCTGCCGCTCTGTGATGCCACCTCTAGTCTGGCGGGGACAGATCGCTGTGTAAGGAGCCTCATTAGAACACAACTCCGTCGCCACATCAAAGGGTCCCCCTTTTTACACCAGGAGGGGGATCACGATCCTCGGGATATTTCGGCACCTACCCCCGTCCACAAACCTCACGCATCCCCCCTCTCTGTTATGTGACGCTGAGAGCGGGAAGAGGCAAAGTCAAAGTTTTGGGTCATTTTAGATCTCTGCTGCCGAGTGGAGTGGCGGAGGCGGCACTGATTAATACAGAATTATGATAATGATCTGGCGGATGGGGAAAGGGCAGATGAGGGCTTCTTATTATCTCCGCAACTCAGGTGATGATGGATCCGGGCTCTGCTGCTCTCTGACATTGGGAAGGGACAGAGACAGAGTTTTTCATTTTGTCTAGTCAGCAGGCCCCAAATCAGGAGTCTGTTCTTTCTGGGCCGTCGCCGTCCATTTGTTGGTCAGGGCGGCCATGCTGGGTTGTAAATATCTCAGGGAGAGAGTGACCTCGTTTCCACCTGATCCCCCCCCCCCCCCACGCACACACACACACACACACACCTCCTCCATTCTGCATTACTCTAATTGGAGCTCAGGGTATGCAGGCATCGCCAGAACCCCCCCCCCCCTTCTCTCTCTCTCTTTCTCTGTGTCTCTCTCCCTCTTTCCAGATCAAAGTTGCTGCTCTCTCTTTCTCTCTCTCCCTCTCTCTCTCGTTCTCTCTCTCTCTGTCATGTATCTCTCAGTGTCCCTCTCTCTCTCTCTCTACAGCATATCTGTTAATTTTTGAGTCAGTTCAGAGAGCTTTATTGGCATGGTAAGATTTTCCTTACATTGCCAAAGGAGTTATGCAACAACAGCAAACATATAGGAAAAATATAAAGACAAGAAAAACACAGATAATAAAGGGAATGCTCTACATATAACATCAATATAACATCAATTTAACTTAAAGCATTTAAGATGCAGTAATTTGATTATTCAGTTGAAAAAGCTACATAAGTAATTGAATAATTAAGAAAAGAGAGGTGCAACATTTAATGAATGCTAAACATGCTGGGATATATTATGAATTTAATTTAATGCAGTCCCCCCACGCACCTCCACATCCCCCACCCCCCTCCCCTCCTTCCCATCCCAAGTCTGGCTCCCTGAATCCCTTCTATTATTAATAAAGGAAGAAGAGAGGGCATGGAATAGGTGAACATTAGCTGAACCTTCTTTAACAAGCTGTTTTCGCCACATTGTCCATGCCAAAATGGCGCAGATGGATACCACAGGTCAAGTCATTTACCCAAAGGATGTATTTTAGCTTTCATCTTAGCTTCTTCCTTAATTGTTTCTCTGTTTTTGTTTGCTTTTGTGTCGCACTCTCCAGCCTTCAGCCCAATGCTCACTGATTACCTGAGCTTCATCACACAATATCTCTAAAAATAGAGGGTCCCATCTCTAAAAACTGTTCCCAAGCAACGACTTAAGTTATCTCCTGTCCTTCAAAAAGTACCGGCCTTGTAAGAGTAGCTGTCACTCACTGGTGGATGCCTCATTTTTGGAACGAAGCTCTTTACGTTTTCGACGTTTATCTGACACTCTACTCCAGAGACTTAAATGAGTGAGCAGGTAGGGGTTCGGTGTCCTGCTCAAGGACGCTTTGACAGCATCTGCGCCTGCTGATGGACGCTCATCGACTGTTTTGGGGATCTAATCCATGGCTTTTCTGTTTCGGGACAGTCTCCCTAACCGCTAGGCCAACCTGCTGTATTAGATCGACTGTGTTGCAATCTGCAGTGAGCAGGGAGAGACTAAACGGTTATAATCGAGGACGATTTCGGCAAACTGGTAGGATTACTGTTACCGTTATTTTGGAGGAGAGAGAGATTAGAGAGATTTTTGGGTGTGTAGTATGAGAAATTCACCAAGTTGATATCAGAGTTACTTACTTTCCTTCGCCTTGATTTGAGAATATTACAGTAAAACATGAAAAAGGCTTCAAAAGAGGGGGAAAAAAATCCATGCTGCTGCTATTTTATCCCGACAGCGGATAAAACCGTAATGTGAGCATGAAATGTAAAGCAGTAACTAAAATAAAAAAAATAGAAGTAATAACTAAAGCTACCAAAAAGTTGAGTTTGGGAAAGAAAATGAAGGCTTTTTTTTTTTTTGGAATGATCAAGAAGACCCTCTTTCCTCCCTCTGTCTCTCTCGCACTCTCTCTGTCTGTCTCTCTCTCTCTCCAGATCAAAGTAGTTGCTGTAGTCATTCCAATGCTGTTTAATGAACATATTTCCAGTCCACCCACATGCTTATTCAGAGCCGCCCACATCAAAGAACTTAGGAGGAACTTTGACTGTTGCTGTGATGGAGAGTAGGCCTACCGCTCTGTTATTCCAGCTCTGCCTCGGGCTTCGGCTGCAGCGGCTGGGAGTTCCTCAGCTTAATGTCCTCCTTCCTGACAGCGAGGAGGTCCTCCGCATCGAGCCACAAGCCTCGGAACGCTCTTCAGAGTGTCAGGAAATGGAAAAGGGAAAATCACATCCTAGTGGGTGACAGCATCGAGGTCTAGCTGTATGCTCCAGCTGTTTATCTGGTGGTTTGTTAGAGCATGGGTCGCTCGGTTGGAAGGGCATCAGGCTTCTGCAGCGTGAGGGTCCAGGGTTCAAGTCCCCGTCGAGGCAGGACCTGTACCTTCGTTCAGGTCGCTACTGGGAACATTGCAATTAACTGCGAATGTGGAGTGCATTTTGCATAGATGTACAGCGGGTATCAATGTATACACACATGCTCATATTTTCCATTTTTTATTACCTTGAGGCCTAAAATAAAAATGCATTAAATCAGACTTTTTCACTTTCCTTTGGATATAGTAACAAGCAAAATCAAGGTAAAAAACAAAAGGCTTCTCATTTCTGACAATTTTCTGATAATGTAAAACTAAAAAAACTTTGGTTGTGGTTCAGTTAATACTTAGCAGAAGCACTTTTTGCTTTGATAACAGCAGTAAGCCTATTTGTTTTGCTCTCTACCAACTTAAAGTAATAATCCACAATGTTTTGCTACTCTCTGTCACTGATGGCTGTAACACAATAGTGATCCAACCTATATCCAGGTCATGAAAGCTTTTACATTTGCAATTCTGAATCCCTATGAGCAGGTACTTCCTTCCTGGAAAAAAAAATCCTCTGCCGCAAAGCAGCAACAGCATTTTTTGGGGGGAAAAAACAGAGGAAGGAGTAGTTGACATGAGCAGCAGTAGTCACCATGGCTGAACAGACCAAGGAAAGAGCGCTGCCTATAGAAACTCAAACTGCATCAACAGAAAATCCAAGAAAAAAAGAAACAGATTAATTTAAAAGGCAAGCGTGCTAAAAAGGAAAGCGACCGCCTCTGAGACAGAACTAGAGTGAACATCGGCATTGCCTTTCTAAGATGAAAAGCACTCAAAGATGAGAGGGACTGAGGAGAGATGCAGATGTGGCTCTTATCTAGCTCAAGTCAAGCTCAGCTAAATGACTAAAAATGTAAAATATTATCCCAAAAAAGGTCAACTCAGTTTCACTCCATATCAGTTTGATTGAGATATTGAATACTGACCAGTCACTCTGACTAAAGTGCACAGCTTCCATTGCTATTTAACCTTTTATATTGATATACTGCTACTGTCACCATATTGTACTAATAATAGGGTAATTATTCTCATCATAGTACAGTACTTACCTAAACTCTCCTTTGTTGTTTTTTTCAGGCATCCAGCTTCACTCAATTTGGGACTAAATTCCTTGCTCAAAGGCACTTTAACATTAGTTGCTAATGGATGAGACAGTGTTTCTCACTCACTTTAGGATTTGAACCGGTGCCTCTCTGGTCACAAACCTGCTTCTCTTACCTGTGTGTGGTACAGTGCAAATGAACACTGATTTGATAAAAAAGAAAACACATTGGGTCTTATCCATAAAACACAGAGCTACCTGCTTTCCGTCACGCAAATTAATAAGGTGGGATAGATGAATTTTCTGTGGCAGTGACCGCTGTGACAGTTGGGTTACCGTACCTTGTTCTGAGCTATGGCAAAGGTGACAACCGATTAAATTATTCTGCTAATTAAATGCTGCATATTCAACACATACAGCGCTGGTTTCCCATGTCTGCTTGCTAGTTGGTTCTGGACGTGACGGCCGTCAGAGTTGCCGCCTCCAGAGCTCTAGGTTTTAAGAGAGGAGGTGGTGGGAAACTCACATGTTCCTAATGAAATTGTTATGTTTAGCACCGATTTCAGAAATAGCGGTATCATACCGTCTGACTGAGACACTACAGGAGCAGGTGGCATTTTCCATGAATCACCTTCCCATCATGTTCACGACCAGATGGGCTGGTGGCACTGAAAAACCCACTAACACAGAAATGGTAAAACTCATCCGGTACTCTATGTTTATGAATTAGAAAACATTACATGAGTGAGATTACACCATTTGGTGGACACTTTTACCCAAAGTACCTACAGTAATATAGGTGCATATAGTTAACATAGGTGGTCCCAGTGGGAGAGGAACGCCTAACCCTGGCAGTGTTAATGCCTTGCAAATGATAATGAATAATAATCTTATCTCACTAATCCCTGTAGTATAATTGTCTTTTCCCTTGGTCCCTCCACAGGGGGGGTCGGACAACAGGATCTATCTATCTATCTATCTATCTATCTATCTATCTGTCTGTCTGTCTGTCTGTCTGTAAGTTCGCCTGCCAGTCTGTCTCTCAGCCAGTCTGTCTCTCTCCCTCAGTCTGTCAGAAACCAGACTAACTGAGTAGTGAATGAGGATCCTTGGCTTGTCTGAGTCACTGCAGTTATATAAGAAACAGACTGAGAATGCAGAGGAGGAGCAGGGGAAGGAAGGAAGGAAGGGACCCATCCTCCCATCAGGTCTACACAGGAAGGATGAGACCTAGCACTACCAAGAGGGCTTTCAGGTGACGTGACAAACCCTCTAGCGGCCATATTATGTTGTATTTGAGTGGAAACTGACTCATTACTAATACTGAAACTCATCACTGAACTATCGCTTCACTGTGTTGTTGTAAACACATCTGATTTGCACACAGCTAATCATATCTAGTAGAAGTAGTTGCATTTTAACATTACACATTTGCTTTGCTAAATTAGCTTGCTGGCTAGTTGGCTAGCTAACAAAGCCAAAAACACAACAGTTTGTTCAGGATAACTGAGCTGACTCTTCTCAAGCTACAACTCAGAGTGTTTTGGAGTAGAGACTAGAGCTAAAGACAAGACAGTTTACTGTATCACAGTAACCTACATTTGGAAACAAACTGACCGTATCAGACTAGTCTCTTTTACATATTGTTACTGAATGGGCCCACTGTGATGGACAGCCTGTCCGGGGTGTCCTTGCCTTCTAGCTGCATGCTGGGCTGGGCTCCATCCCCCACAACCCTAAATAGGTTGATGCAGATAGAGAAAATGAATGAGTGAATGACTGAATTGACCTACTCCCACACCACAGCCATCTTTTTCAGCTATCTCTCTTTTTCTAGCGTAGTTATATTTAGTCATTACTTGCACGCAGTTAATTCCGCACTGGACCTCCATGATGATTCGTGATGCAACTGCAAAGCCTCTATTGAACACAATTAATGTAGGTAGCAGTTACATAATTGTTGAGTTACAATTAGACACAATTAGACTGTCACAGAATATGTGGAGAGTGGTTAGTTTACGTGGTCAGTGGCAACAAAAGTATTGTTGATGAAGAAGTATTGATTGTCGTGCCATCGCCTCTTCAACAAAGTAAATGCCAAGAATTGGTACAGTTGTGTGTACAATTTATTCTGTAAAAATATAATTTAGTAGAAAAAGCATAGCGCTGCACAGGAATTATTATTTCGTATTTTGGGTGAGAGGATATGGTGATAACATTTTTCATTTTGTTGCCATTCTTCTCTTGCAGCCATTGAAAAGCACTCTGCAAGCGCTCTGTGACAGGCCTCTTTTAATTTGCGTAGGAGCCTCTTTATGTTGGGATCCTTCCTCCCACCTCGCCTCTCAGAGGAACAGCATCATCAGTGGCAGAGGCTGACTCAGGTCATGGTGATGGCCTCTACTAAACAATCTCTAAATAGCTGCAGTAACGTTTCCTGGTTATGGAAATTGTAATTATGAATATCTTATACATCCTGCGGTCCTTTGTTAGTAAATTGGTAGAGCCTGGCACTAACGCTACGATTATAGCCTGTCTTCTATGTAACTCTATGGGTAGAACAAAGCCAGGGTTATGGATTCAATTCCTTCTGGAGCCACCCATACTAAAATGTATGCACTCATGGTACTTTAAGCAGTGATTTTGTGGTAAATAATAGAAGGGCTTCTAGGCGGTGATCGTCATAGGGCAAAGAACCACCAACATAAAGCAAAAATCTGTTATTTTTCCTGTTAAAAGACCAGGTCTTATTATAACTATTTTATGTTGGCTCTCATATCTACACACACACACACACACACACACACACTCACACACGCTGTGGCCCTATTTCAAGTTTTGTTGTCTTGTAGTCTTATTATCCCTTGATTTATCATATCTCATTTTTATTTGTGTTTGTATCCTTTGTTTTGAGCAAAGCACTATGTGACAAACCTGATTCTTGAAAGTGTTTTCATGAATACATTCCACTTGACTTAACATCCTCTAGTCGAAACAGGCGCTGCATTAAAAAAACATTTCTCCACTGATGTGTTCTAAAGTTGTGTCAACCTGAAGGCGCTGCTTAGCTTGACGCACTGGCAGGTCAGTTTCAAATGACTTAACAAGGCGGTTAAGTTCCTTTTGTGACGAGGCACAGGCTGACAGAAACACAGACGTAGAACAAAGAGAGTAACTAACTTAAGGGGAACAGAGCCGGGGACTTTTTGATCCCCACTGCAATTAGACTGCTGAATTTGCACATTGGGTGATGTAGCACTTTGCCCCTGTACAAGAACTTTGTAGTTTGCTGATGAGGGGCTGACATATGATGTGGTGATTTGCAATATAAACCAAACGATAAAGATTTGACCTGTGAAAAGTACGTCATTCAAAAGTAGGTTGCTGATACAAGTACAGAAATTATTTAGGCATTAAGTGTGAAAATGAACTCCCTTTACCTTTACTTGGAAACCAGTGTGTTTTTAATGGTGAACGCTGCACCAGTAGGCGTAAATTTTGATTCCAACCAATAAAACCATTACAGATTTCTTAACAATCCTGCCCCTCCGCCCCTTCAATCAAATAAAATTACCTTTCTCTCCCTAACTGATATTCCATTGGTTTACACTTTTGAATGATC
Organism: Centroberyx affinis; assembly: GCF_046629955.1. Classification (NCBI taxonomy): domain Eukaryota; kingdom Metazoa; phylum Chordata; class Actinopteri; order Beryciformes; family Berycidae; genus Centroberyx; species Centroberyx affinis. Next base: position 38,168 of record NW_027280922.1, read on the forward strand.
CCTCACTGCATTATGTCCCGCCCCAACATCCTGTTTCAACAGGAAATACATCAAATCAAGGAAGTAAAGATGCTGTTTCATGGGGTCTTTAAACTTACCATCATAATTATCTGATGGACTTTGGTTTTAGACGCTTTACAAATCCCTTTACTCAATCAAGTGAGGCATCTGTGTGTGTTTTGAGTATGTGCATGTGTGCCCATACAGCTTGAAGTTGGTCAACTAAAATAATTTGATTTACACTTTCAGTCAGACGTACAGTAGCCTACAGTATGGGTGCATGCATATCATGTTAACATATGTGTGTAAGAGTGTGCATGTGTATGTGTGTGTGAACCCATTCCCTGATTAGCGGCTGGATTCACTAATGCTCGGCCTTGCACAGCAACATGTTAGGAACTTCAAACCATATCAGCCTTTAGATGGCATCCGATAGCGCTGGCGATCCTCTGGTCTGGGATATTAGCAGCTGAGCCGATAACATCCTTGCACACAGCCACCATGACCCAAGTAATGACATTCACAAAAAGCCAAGACCTCTGCACTTTCCCCAGACTTATCAGGCGTGCATTAAAGTAGTTCCCAAGTACTTTTCAATGATGGTGCAAATTGGAGCGGCGAGGTCTCTATGTGTGAGTCAGCAGTGCCGTGGTGCACTTTAGCCCAAGCCAGACCTACTGAGTTGGCTGCCATACAATCCCTCCTAATATAATAGAAACCAATTAACTGAGTGGGTGGCTTTACCCAAATCTTGATTTAAAATGGAGCTTTATTAAAAAGAGTTACAATGTGGCGGCATGCTTAACCTGACTGGTGGCAGAGATATGATAAGGAATGTAATCCCTGAGGCGAGAGCTGATTAGCTTATCCAGTCAGAGTCACAGCTACTGCAGATTGAAAATGGCTGCCGTCTTGGAAAAAAAAAATAAAAATCACAGTTATTTAAAGTCTTGACTCACCAAAAAAAAAAAAAAAAATCAACGATGCTTATTTCTTGTTTTCCGGGAGAGATGGACAGGCAGAGAGACAAAGTGAGAGAGAGACAGATTGAGAGAGAGACTGCAGAGAGAGTGCACAGTGGGCTCCTGCCTGCAGATTTGCATGTGATATACATAACTTCAAGCTCTCTCTTGTGTAGTTGCAGATCAGGCTTATTCTGACTGACTGGGCTCTCCTCTCTTCACTGAGGTTAACCCAGAGGCTTGCTGATTGGATGAGATGTTAACGACATATTAATGAGGTATCAATGAGATATTAATGCACCGAGCTCTCCAGGGATCAGCACATACACACCGCTGCACTGTGTAATTTGTAACTTGTACCAGTGTAACATACTGTGTAATTGTTCCAGCCCACATGTCCTGAATTATAGCAAAATTAACTGTTTGCATCAATAACCAACAATTTTATCTATCTTTTTATCTTATTTGATCTATCTATCTATCTATCTATCTATCTATACCTTTTGTGTGACTGGGAATTAGCCAAGTTATGTTTAATGTATACAAATCCATAATGCATAATGTTTGTTGCTATGAAACATGCCCCTGCTTCTCACAGCATGTAGGCCTGTATTTTATCCTTGCCAGCGCCCCTCAATGTCAATCAAACAGTGAATGTAAAATGTAATGTAAATGGAGCTGTGGTAGCAACCTCCAGCTGGCTTGTTTGACTTGGCTGGCCAGCCTTGTGTATTGTAGGTACAGCCATCTTTTACTCCCGCAGGCTTCCTGTTTGCCTGCTCCTTGTCAGTGTTTATCTATGGATTACACCTTGTCTGCTCGTCTGCATGTCGCACTCCAATTGCTGCCTCGTCTTCTTGCTGAACAAGCATCTCTCTTGGATGGGCACTGCAGTACAAATGAGACAACAGCATCTTTTTACACAGAACAGGATTTATAGCATAGGTGTTTTGGATTCGCTCCCTGTTATTTTCGAGAAAAATAACCGTGTTCTCCCAAATTGGCAGTATTACCTTAACCTTAAACCTCTTCCTTCAAGCCTCAACTTGAAATGTGTGCAATGGGAAACTACCTTGCACTTTTTGCAGTGTACAGATTGATCATAGAGATTAGGGCAGAGAGACCGCCCTCTAACCTACAGGCCACAGGTTCAGTCCCTGCACCAGTATCCATCACACATGTCGTGCTGTCCAAGTGTTCTTGAGCATGACACTCACCTGCTCACTCAGTCTTTGTTGCCCTGCATACCAACATGCCACTTTGCAGTAAAACTGAATACGCTAATGCTGCATTATTGCTTGTACTGTGGGAGGAAATTCAGATGTTCATCTCTTCAAAAGTTAGAGTCGTTTGAGAAACTTGAACTTGAACTTTTTGGTACAGTACACTTCTATCTTAAAACATCTGTAAAAGAATAGCACGACCTCTGTGGTAATAACGTAGAATATATGTAGCATAGATGCATCAGGGGAGACTTCTACAATGGAGTCCTTATCTATCTTGCATTAGTGCTGAAGGAAATTCATTCTTGAACATTATACAGTAGAAGGAAATTAGTATATTGCAACACAAAACTCTTTCTCATCCAGCTAGTTTCCAGACCATTGCTTGTAACTTCTGACAGTTTAAAAAAGAAAAACTTGATTATTACAAGCATGCAGTAAAAAACGCTACATGTGAAGCACGTGTTACCCTGGTAGACTCTTTGTATTACCACCATCTGCAGCTGAAGCCTGTCACAGAGTGTTAGGTTGGTGGTTACTAATGGTTATGAAGGACACAACGACCATGTTGGATGAATGACAACACACATTAGATTTGACAAAACAACGGAAATGCCTCATGTCTGTGTGGTGGTAGGGCATTCAGATTTATCTGGAAAGTGGGGAAAAGATCATTTAATAGAATCCCAAGCATAGTGAGCCGCCAGGTTTTATCAGGCAGGAAGTGGCGATAACGTTACAATCTTTGATTTTGCTGTCGCTCCTCGAACATGGTGGCACATCCCTTGTAAGTGTTGGTAACTACTTTCCAAACACTCCGTGACAGGCTACTATTAAACTCTAATATCCATTATCTCAGTAACAAGAAGCCATGTCACCTCTGAATGTGCAAGGCCATGCAAATTCCCTTCGAGTGTTTTCATTCTCAGGCTGTAATTTCTATTATTTCCCTTCATTCCAGTTGGTTCTGGTCAGGCTCATTTAGTGCAGATTACTACACACTGAGCCACTGCCGGATAATTGATCAGTAGTGCAATAGCCCTGGTGCCAAGATGAGGACTGACCGTCTGATATGAATCAGTCTCTCCTTTTGTTGTTGTTGTTGATTTATTTTAGGATGGTGCCACATTGCTTCTTTGGCAGCCATTTTCTAAGGTTGTCTTGTTGGTGGAAAAACAACAACAACAACAAAACAGTCCTGAAAAAATGGCACCACTTATTCAGAACTGCACTGAGGCAAGTAATAGTTCACATTCTTAGCCTGACAGCTTAGGGGGGAACATCCCTTCTGACTGTGGCTGTATTGTTGCCTACATGCACTTTAATGCACAGGGGGCTAATTGCAGGGAACGGTAGTGGAACGTAGTGTGACACCACCAGCTGCAACACAAGCATACAGTGCTACAAGATACCAGACTGCTGCAGATATCAGCTGAGAGAGAACCAGGTCACTGGTGTATTTTGCTACCTCCAAAATCCCACTCTAAGCCAGACCTCCTTTCAGCAGCAGACTGCCAGTATTGTCAGGAGAATTCCTTGATTCAGAGGTGTAAGGACAACATTTATATTTTGGACAGGTAGCTGATGCTCTGAAGAGGCTTCAACTCCTTGATCTCCAGCATTTAGCTGACAGTCTTATCCAGAATGATTTACAATGAGTGCAACAATAATAATAATAACTACATGGCACGCAGTAGAGTGCATACCTCCGCCAACACTATGCAATTGTCAATATGCCAGCTCCACATTTCAGATTTTCATCAAAAGTTAATAATTTCTTCCATGCCACATTACCAACTTGTTTCACATCAGGAGATGCACACATTTTCATGACTGGACCTGAAATGGGACAAGAGATCTGCCTGTTCAAATTCTAGGCACTTTTAAGCATTTTAGCCAATTATGACAACATCACATGGCCAATCAGCTCTATATCTGTTCAGTTTCCATTAGTGCTGCCCTTCTACCACTGGACCAAGTTTTGGTCAAATTGGCAGGGCGGTTATGTCTAAACCGGAAATGAGCACTCCAGTGCCCCCACAAAGTTTGATGGTGTTACGTGAATCTATTCGTACGTTATATGCCTTTTGTAGAAGCCACGCCCACCGCCACGCCCCCCTCAAATTGGTGTGAAAAGTTAATCAGTTCTTCCTTGCCCCATGATCAAACTTTCCACAAAGTTTTGTGCAGATCCATTGACAACTTATCCATTAAGATATCCTGCTAACAGAACAAACAGATGGGCGAAAACATAACCCCCGTCCAACTTGACAGAGGTAATAAGTTTCAACTCCGTGGGCATAGTAGCCTTTTAGTAGATGTAACAAATATCCCTATGTTCCTGATAATGCATGATAGAAGTGCTGGGAAAAAGTAAGAAATAAGTGCTAAGGAGGGCGGTAGAGGAGATTTTTTTTATCGTTGGGGCCTCACACATATGGTCACATAGGAACTCCATTCCACCCTCAAGCAGGAAAAGTGCTGTAACAGAAAATATTTCTGGTGGTCCGGTAGCAGAGGGGTTACAGAAGCAGGACCGTGAACAAAAGGTCACCAGCTCAAATCCCAGGTCGGCTGGGGAACTCTGTGCAGAGAAAGTGATAAACACACTCTCTTCCTTCAAAAACTATTGCGGAGGTGCCTTTGGGCAAGGCACTTAACCCCTAACCTCTCTGAAGGAACTGCTCAGCGGCCAGCAGTAGAAGACAGTTAAATAATGTCAACAACTCGGTTCAAAGGAGCTGCAGTGGGTAGGCAATATATAATATAACAGAATTTCATGCTTGTCTGAAGTTAACATTTACGCCTCCAGTACTGGTCGGAGTAATAATCCACTTTATTTTGTTGATTAAAAAAATGGGATTTGATCTTCAACATTTTTAGTTCAACCATATGTAATACAATAAAGAAAAAGAAAAAAGGTCACCTATGAGAAACTTTTTATTGAACTACAGCATATCAAGTGAACTATTACACTTACACACACTTACACTAAATGGAACTGAGATGAAATGAACTGAGTGGCTCGATCACATGATTTGCAGCCAAGCTATGATTTACTAAAAGTAAAATAAATTGTTAGTAGAATTTAAATACTTTCTCCAAGTGTTCTCTCTGACATTCCTGGCACAAACTAGTCCTAGTAGAATTGTGTTTTTTTTGTTCATTGCCCACAACATGTTTCTCCAGCGTCCCTCTGCAGGCCTTCGCCCCCATAGTGAAGCTTCCCTGAGTAAGTGCTGGGCATGAAGACAATCTTTAATGCCACAATTCAGAATATGTTCATTATATTATGGATATACAGAGTAGTGACTGAAGAAGTTCCACTTTATTTTTATGTACGACTACTAGGAAGGAGCAAGGAAGCAAGGAAGTTACCGCTAAAGATTTTTCCGGCAAGTAAAAGTCATGAGAAAAAAAATAAAAAATGGTATAAATTGTCAAATAGGTGAATGGTATGATAGTGAGAATGAGCTAAAAAGGCAAAAACATCATTTTAATTTCAGTGTGACTTAAATTCACAAAAACAAATACTTCAAAATGTATCCACAGGCAGTTTTACTTCCATGCCAGCAATCATTCTTTGAGACTAGGTGTCATATTTGTAAAGGGTGGACATCTCATTTTGGAATGCCAGTCTTATAATGCAAAGCTCTCCATACTCCCTGGTTAGTCCTGTCAGCTGCTGCCTGTTGAAGGGTAGTGAGGGTGACGGAAACCACATTCTCACCTCTACGCCTGTCTGGCTAACAGCATGGGGGTTGCTATCACACACTGGAGTGGTTTCTTCACTTATGCACTTATCCATTGCACGAGCTCCACTTTATACTAAATATTGGCTGAACTGCTACTCCAATTCAGTAAGAAGAAAAACCTAATTTTGCTCTATTTTCACCCATTGAAAGCATAGTCATAGGTGACTTGGTTGAGAAACACTACAATATACTCATTTTGTTCTACTGTAGAACACTCGAGAGGGAGATACAGTATGTGAAGATGTAATGCAGGATAGATACAGGATAAATGTACAAAGGAGGACTTCTACAATGGCAATAACACACACATGCACACACATATACAGACCGCAAACCCACTCCTATAGCCAATTTTTTCATCCTCTGAAACAGAAAGGGGCCTATTCTGGGTCTTTGGCCTTTATAATGCTCCCTCTCATCTCTCCACAGCACCGTTTGTCCTCTCAGCTGCCTTCCTGCCAGCGAGCGCTGCCTCCTCCTCCGCTCCTCCCCGCTCCTCCTCCTATTCTGGCCAAGCTAAGCCACTGTCCAACATGCCATGTCTCCGAGATGTGTGAACAAAGCTCGGAGGGAGCGGGCGGAAAGCGGACCTCTTAAGTGACTCGGACCCAGTCGGGCGGGATGGCTGGGAAATGTCTTCCCCTTTGATTCCCCCGGGGACCAGAGAGGCAAAACAAATGAAGTCTGACTCCCTTATTTTCTCCAGGTCCGGGAAGTGACCTGCTACACCGCCGCGGAACGGGGGCTGCTGTTCGCTGATGTTCGCCGCCTGGCCGCCTAGCTATCCGGCAGCCTGTCAGCCCAACACAATGGAACAGCCAACCCCCCCCCCCACCCCTCCACCTCACATCCCCCATTCAATCCCAGCCACAGACCACGGCACCGCCTGCTCAGAGGCACCGCTGACAACTCAGTCGGCGAGTCCTCGGCGAAGACCCGGTGAGTAATTGGTCGATAGAAGTCGGCAGGCATCGACTTGTGTGGCGTCGCGGGTGGCGATGAGTCACCGTGTGTCCACAGCGGCTCTGGAAACCTCACAGCATGACATTAAAAAAAATTACACTGAGGAAAAAAAACCCATAAGATCCTGCAGGATGAAACAGATATTCACTCAGAAGTAAAAAAAAAAAAAAAAAAAAAAAAAAAAGTAGTGAATAATTAATGGCACAATAAAGGCACACATGCGCCCTCATTTATCTAATCATTCCACAGTGGGAATGTGTACATAATAAGAATATTATCTGTCTGTGGTGTGGCTGCCAGCAGGCTCGGTCCATTTGGCTGGAAGCTGACAGAGGAGTTTGGCTTCCAGTTATCAGAGCGCCGCATCTCAGCAACTGGATAGCTGATTCTGGCAGATGAACGCAGGATTTCCATCTCAACACACCAGAGCATTAACTCTGAATTCAGCATTGCGTTAATGATCCCAGATCCTGAGAGAGAGAGAGAGAGAGAGAGAGAGAGAGAGAGAGAGAGAGTAATGATACAGGTAGACGAGTCATACGTCGGTTAAGTCTATTCATATATGCAAAGACGCACATGCACATACGTACCTGCATGTGCACAAAGACACACACACATAAACACACACACACACACACTCTCACACATTCACATTTGCATAAATACACACATAAACGCACGTGCACACACACACACACACACACATATGTTACAGCACAGGATAACCTTTTACATTAGTTAGCTGTGAATGCTGCTGATGATTCCCTCCAGGCTTTCTAGTTTAACAGGGAGGTGTGGTGAAGCTCCAGCTCCCGCTCCTCTATTCCGCACTGCTAAAACAAACAGCGATACGAACAGTCTGAGCTTTCACCAGCCCAACGGAGTCAAGGCTGTTACACTGCTGCGGTTTACAGAATGAGACACAATCTGGCGCATTGAGAGTATTGAGAATATCGACAGAAAAACACAACGTGCTGTTTCATCACAGCAATAGCCCAAGGTTTCTGAAGCAACAAATGAGCTTTGTGAAACCAAGCAGTCTCATAAAAGCACCGGAAATGAGCACAAACTCTGAAGCGCACATTGTGTGCCGCAGACGCAAATTATGTGAAGATTCTGTTCCTCCACCACAAATTGGATTATGTGACACTAGCATGAATTAGACACAAAGTTTTCACCTGTTCGTCACATGAAAAAGTTAGAAAACAGTTATCTTTTGGCAAGTAAAACAACTTTGGTTAAGGTTAGGGTTAGGGTAAGGGTTAGGCAACTAAAATAATAGCAGGGTTAGGGTAAGATTCTGGTCATGGTTAAAATTGTTATAAACTTCACTCACAATAGAAGACTTCTTGGTGTGAGTTAGGAATTGAACCTGGGTCATCAGAGCTGTAGGCACTTTCCACCACGTTATTTCAATTTTAAACTACTGCCTACTCCATGAAATCCTTTGGTAGTGTGGAATCATTTTTCTCTTTTCGTGCACAGAGCACATTATTTGCATTTGAAGACAATGTGCTCATTTCACAAAATTGCGGGAAACCAGGCTGATGAAACTGAGCTCTTCTCTACACGAGTGGAGAGTATTTATGTATTTTAAGGCTTCAGTGTGTTGCTCAAGGACACTTTGCCGGGACACGTGGCCAGTAATCGGCACAAATTGGTTGTTGAGGGTATTGAACCCGTGACCCTGCTGAGAGGGGATGGTGTCACTGGCCACTCTGCCACCCTGCCACCTTCTGTGAAGAGCCTACTCAGTGTAGAAGGTGTTGGAGTGCATCTCCAATCTCCTGTGTACTGCACCAGCATTGTGAAGTGACAGATTGATGATTCAGTAGATTTTTCACTCTTATAGGAACTTACCTATAGGCGGCAAGTGGTATTTTTTTTTTATTTATCTAACCTTTACTTCTCCATGCTCTTCAACTGTGTCCTCTTTCACATTCATACTGGAGCTGCCCAGTCTGACCACAGTTTTCTCTTGTGCTGTTCCACACAAACAATTAGGACTTGAGTGCCTTGCTCTGTGGCACCTGGGCAGGAGGTGAGGGTGGGGAGAGTGTTTCTCATTTACTTTCCCTGCCAGATTATCCAAGCCAAGGAGGCTCTCCATGTCAGGGCCGCCACTCTAATCATACAGCCAATGAGCTGATTGCCTTCTACAGATCACAAGTATTCATTTTCATACATTTTTCTTCAGTCGCCTCCAGGTTGGAAACACAGAATCCCCCCCCTTCTGGGGAAATGAACAGGAGATGGCGGAAAAAGCCACATGAATGAATATTACACTACCCGAACAATATTAGAAATCAGAATGAATTTTCAAAGGTGTCCCACATTTTACTGCATGCTTGCCGCTCTACTGAAGCACCGTGTCTCCGATTCGGAAAGCAGTTGTACTGGAAATTCAAATAAGTACTTCGAAAGATTAGAGGTTTGTGTAACAATATGTCTATTCTGCTCTCTCTGCAACATTACAGAAAGAATAGGTCACAGTGGCCTTACAGTACTAGAGGATAATTGCAGGATAAGTGCAGTATGAGGGACTTATTTTTTTTATAATGGCTACCGCTGTATAAGCCAGGACACATTTTAGTTTAGTTTGCATAAATGATAAAAACACTGGAAAAAAGGAGAGAGGAGAAATACTAACCGGCAGGTGAGACAAAATTCCCAAGGGACTTCTAAAACTTTTCACCCCAGAAGAAATAAAAGAAAAATCAAGATGACAAACGGAGACACAAAACGCATCAAGCTCAACAAGGAGAAGAGCACAACAAAATGTAAAAAGAACAAGCAAGGGAAATAAATTGAGTGAGTGTGTGTGTGTGTGTGTGTGTGTGTGTGTGTGTGTGTGTGTGTGTATGACGCATAGAAGAGGAGGATAGAAATAAATCAAATTTAACTGCATCAAAGAAAAGAGCTTTGATGGCAGGATGGAGAACTGCAAAACCAAACCCTTGTACTGGTTTGAACCTGTCTTTTATATTTATCCAAAAATTGTGAAAAAAAATAAAAATAAATAATAAAATGTTCGAGCCAGTCTAGTGTTTTCATAGAACATGAATGCTGTTTTGATGGTATGGTGTAAATGAAGAACGACATAATGCAACCCTCCTGTTATCTTCAAATTTACTTACTTACATCTTTTATCCTTGGGGTCAACAATTTAAACCTCCAGAAAATGATTATAATTAAAATTGTTGCCCAAGTTTGTTGACTACCCCCCCCCCCCATACATCCAGAACACCTATTACTCGACTATGGAAAAATATGCAAATCACTATAAAATCTCACTGATTGACCTAAAATTGGAAAGAAAGCTATTTTTGGTGTTTTAATTGCTTTATATTATTTCTAAGTACAGATTTTTGTTAACATTTGGAAAGAAAAACAATTTCTGTTATCAAGAATAGTAACATGTATTATGTTCGGGGTCAATTTGACCCCAGGAAAAACAAACATAATTTCAAACATTTAGAAGGATTTTATTTGTAAAACAGAACATCATCATCATCAGAACATCAGTAAGGAACACATAACAATTCTTTATTTTCAAAAAACACCTATAAAAAGTAAATTTGAGCATTGTGTCAGGGATTGTTCTGTGCTACTGTAAGTGCTATGTATGCGAATATGTATGTGTGAGATAGTAAAAAACAAAGTTACGTAGTCACCAAAATGAGTTTGACAGAATATGAACAGACAGAATATGAACAGCATATTATTTTTCCTACAGGCCACCAGAAGGTACAGTCCAGCCTTTTGTCTGAACTACTGTGCACATGATGTGCAGAGGGTGTGTATTTCTTGCATTTCACACAGGTGTTGCTGGTCTTGGAGTCATTTCTGTTGGGACAGACCAGGCACCTGCCATGTTTCATGCCTGCAGTTTGAACCACTGGAGGAGATGGGGTGTGTGTCTCCGTTTGGACGTCCTTCACCACAGTTGCAGCAGCTGTTGCGCCCACGAAATGCAACCAGACATTCATCCACAGTCACGTGGGGGCCTGGATTGTAAAGAAAGGGTAATCGCTGAATCCACTTGTCCCATACATCCCGTATTGCTGCGAGTTTGTCACGCTCTCGTCGGCCCTGCCTTGTTTCTCTGTCATCAAAGCGTATGACACGGGAGAAAACATGGAATGTCTTTAGAGACATGGTGGCTGGAAATATTGCCCTTCCAGTGTCAGCGTTCCAAAGGCTTGCTGTTGCTTCGCCTTTTGACTTGTACACTGCTGCCAAAATGAGCAACCCAATGTAGGCTTGCAAGTGGGTCACATCCAAGTCTTTCCAACTGTCCCCATACACGCACCTCCCGTCTAAGTTTGTCATCTCAAGTATATCCTTTTCGACTGATGGTGTTACGAAGAGCTCAAATGCTGATTTTATGTCTTGGACATGGCTGACAGTGTATCTGGTGGGGCCTGGAACCATTTTGATGACATTAGCATCACTAAGTCCACCTTGTTGTTCAAGTGGGGAGAGGGACCATAATAACTTCCCATTAAGGAAGGTAACGTGTCTGCTGGTGGTTGAGAGGCAACAGGAGGGTCAACACTAAGGGTCTCATTCTCATCAGAGGAGGATGCCTCATAATCAGGGTCCTCCTCAACATTATCCTCTGTCTCAGACATATTCTCCTCTATGTCACTTTCACTGTCAAAGAGCTGTGACAAAACCTCATTGACAGAAAACCTTTGCTTAGAGGTCATTTTCAATTGAGAGAGAGCATAAAGAGAGCGCACACCTGCTCCTCCCCTATGTTGTGTGAACTATCAATGTCCTCGCGGGAACCATATTTCCCCGCCCCTACGGCATGGAAAATATCAGTGGTTCTCGCACTACTACAGGTATGGTTATGTTAGGTGAGGGGCCCTAAAGCAGAGGGAAGATTATAAAATTGTATGTTACAGTGACCTCAATATCATCCAAAACAACCAAAACAAATGTGTGTAAAATGTTGATATTCCTTATATGTTTTATACAGCTAAAACAGCCTGGGGTCAAATTGATCCCAAAGAACACTGATGTGTACAAAATGTGTACAGGACATTGAAAACATATCATCATGTTAATTTTATGTTTACCCAGTTGTCCCCATTAAATTAGGAAAAGTCATTAAATATGAAGCAAAAAAAATGATGTCAATCACTTATTTAGAGATGTTAAACATTGAATGGGGTCAAATTGACCCCAAAGATAATAGGAGGGGTAATGTAAGGAATGGTCTCGTTCATGAACACAGTAGTTAACGTGTTTAAAAAGCTCTTTTCCTCTTACAGTGTGCCGTGCTGTCGGAGGCCTGACAGTCAGGTTCTTCTGCTTCTCCCAGGCTGTTAGGCAGCAGGCCTGGCGAGGACGTCGCTGCTGTCACCAGCTTAAACAGAGTGAATGAAGCTACGGTGTCAGGGCTCTGCTAATTTGAAACATCTAAAAACCTTTGTGCCTTGTTCAAATCTATCAAACGCCTGTGATTTAATTACATTTTAAACAGACTCGGGTGATAAATTGAATCTCTCCACTGTTCTGTCCCTAATCAAAACTTGATTAATCCATTTTTAATCAATTGGTGGCAGGGAAGATGCCTTGATGTTTCATTTAAGTGAGGCTGACGGCTGAGATGGCCGTGCCGCTGTCTGCTGCGCCCCGCTCGACATTTAGACCGCAGGTTGGAGCGTTTTGAACCGCGGACAAAAAGAAAAGATTGCAATCATGTATGAGTGTGGCAGCCAGCAGAACAACTCTCTTTTTTCTTTTCAAAACACAGCCAATACGCCACCACTACTCTTAAGAATTGAAGAGAAAAATAGGCAATTTATCAACCTACCTATTTTTGTCCCTGTGGGGGCACTATCCAGGTGCCCTTACGGTGGTGGTGGTGGTGGTGGGGCATCCATCCTGCAGTGTAACCAAGCAGACTGCCCTCTGTAGATCCTGAAGGATGACCGCTATAAACCAGGCCTTTGGGTGAGATACAAGTCCAGCTCAGGAGAATCACTTCTAGTTACAGATGACAGTGATAGACTCATTCCCCAGTGTCTCCCTCCTCCCAGTGGCCATGCTGGGAAGAGATGGGCTTAGAGGATGTGGGAACCATTACCCTGTCACGTCGCACACTAAGAAGCTGTGTAAATGCAATCTCAAGCCCACTCACACACAGTATATATATAGAAATACATGCAGCCTTTGTCGTTTAATTCCTAAAGTGCAGTGTGACAATAGCATGTGTTCAGCTCCACCAATCAAAAGTAATGTAACACAAGCATGTAGTCAGCTCCACCAACCAGAAGCAATATATTAACCTGAGACTCTTAATGGTGCTCATTTGGAGACAGTGTCTCAATATTATTTAATGGATTGATGACACATTTTACTCCTTATAATGATTCCTGAAAACTGAAAATGAAGCTTTCTGTACAGAGACAAGGCCTGTTTTTTCATGTCCTCTAGATAGAAGATTGTGGACGCAACCTTGCTCTGTTTTAGACTATGGTGATGTAATCTAAGACCCTCGATGCTATCTACCATTCAGCTCTTAGATTTAGGAAAGGAGATTCCTATGGCACTCATCACTGTGTGTTATAGAAAAAGTGCACAGGACCGCATTTTATGTGAAAAGACATCAGCATTGGTGTCTGTTCATGTCCAAAGCTCATATCTTACCTCTGGTCAGCTTCATATACTTGGAGCCAATAACAGCATAATCTGACGGTGTAGTTGGATGCGTTGATTTCAATTCAGAAATCTGGTAAAGAACCAGATTATCCTGAAATGTGAATGTTTCAATAACTTTCCCTCAACATTTTTCTTTTTTTTTTTGTTAAATAAAGGTTACAGGAAAAAATAAAATGATTCAATCCCATCTCCGGTGTCTTGCTCCAAGATGGCGACGTGCCATTGAAAACCAGTGAATTATGGTCTACTTCTCATTCGTGAACCATTAGATTTCTTAATTGAGACAATGAGATGTAAAACCCCAAATGGGATCATTCCTATATGTTACAGCTGAATTGTAAAAAATTAAATGAGGTGATTAAATCACCATTGTAGCAGCCAGGTTCTTGCCACCCTCTATTTGTTTTTAGCACATAAAACTATGAAACAATGCCTTAACCCTCAAACCTCAGTTTTGTCTGCAGCTATGCGCAAATAAATCTGTTTTAAAGACTACGGCTACAATATGAACAGTGATACAAATCCGCACAGAGAAAAATCATAAAATTCACCAATTTAAGCCAAGAAACATGAATCTCCCGTCATCACAGAGGGGATTACATCCTTCTCCTGCTGCACCGACGGAGGCACTGTGGGGTTTAATTCTCGGGTCAGGATGATAATGTGTAATCTACCTTGACTAATTGGCTGTAGCGTTTTTGAATGGCGGAAGCTGAATGCGTGTGAAAGGAGAGAAAGTGTGGGGCTTGTCATGGAGGGAGGTGGGGTGCGTTTGGTTTCTGGACTGCTGGGTGTGTTGGCTGCATCCTGAGCAGAGCAGGAGTGGCTGGAGAATCTCAATGGTGGACGAGTCTGGAGAACAAAACCTCCATCTCAGTAGATACAAGCCCTCTGTCACACGTCCCCCCATCCTGTCACTGTGGAGCCCGCTGACGCCTCTCTCCTCCCAACTCCTCCTATTCCCCTTTTCTCCTCTCCTCTTTTCATCCTTCTCCTTCTCCCCTCTCTTTTCCCTTCCCCTCCTTTCTCACGAATTACAATTAAAATTTTTAATTCCAATGATCTTTATTGGTAGGACAGGACAATTTGTGTTGCAAGAATATAACCAACCAACAAACAAGCAATAATCAAGCATAGGTGCATTAAAAGAAAACAAAAAATTAGATGTATATAACATAATATTACTGTTTAACCGCAATTCATATATTATATTCATACAGATATCTTTGAAATATACAATAAAATATTCATCATCATTCTTTCCTCTCTCCTCTGGCGGAGGCGGGCTGCACCAACACGATCTGTCCTTCACACAAAATATAAAACATTGGCGTACTGAGTGGAGAAGCCTCATAATCACAGATATATAAAGGGAGAAAGGCTTCATATATTTAGTTCATGTGTACTATTAAAATGATAAGATAGAAAGGGTGGGGGGGGGGGCTCTATGTTTGGGTGTGCTCTCCTTTCACTTTGTGGATTCGTTAGCCAAGATACAATGGAGGAGAAGACAACAGGAACTGAATGAATAAAGCGAGTCTGTGACAGCTTGTCGACAAATCACTTAACCAAAAAGCGAGGCGAGAGGACGGCTTGCCTCTCACACACGCTGAAACATTTCAAATCAAGTGGTGCTTCGCCATGTGCACAGATTAGACTTTGTAATGATTGATTGCGATGAGTTCGTCCATTAGCCTCGACTAACACACAGGAAAATGGATTCTTTAAACTTTTTAAACAAATTCTAATAATGCAGTATTTAAACGAGCTATACTTAAAAATTTGAATTCCCATGAATAATGGAGCCTATGTGTGTGAACGAATGTAACTTTTCTAGACTGGACTTTTTCCCCAAGGGTTGACCAGATGGGACTGCGACCTAGTTCCTGATGAACAAAAGGTCAAGTGTCAGTCGGTGAGAGTGTACATCAATGAAGCAGCAAAATTCTCCCCTGCACACCTTGTGTTTTTCATCCATATAGAATTATTGTTTATTTTGTCACCGCAGCACTCTTTTATTTATCCAGGGAAGGTTGACTGAGGTCCATGCTCTTTTCCAGGCCCACCGCTGCTTCACATTCATACAGCTCCACACATTCACATCAGGATCTGCCCAGTACAACCACAGTCTTCTAGAGTCGACCACTGAGCAGCTCCACTGGGGTAGTTAGAGGTTAAGTGCCTTGCTGAAGGGTACGTTGGCAGTAGTAGTTGTTTCTTTTTCACAAACCCTCCTCAGATTTTCCCAGCCAGTCTGAGGATTCAAACCAGTGACTGC
This sequence comes from Centroberyx affinis, assembly GCF_046629955.1. NCBI lineage: Eukaryota > Metazoa > Chordata > Actinopteri > Beryciformes > Berycidae > Centroberyx > Centroberyx affinis. Next base: position 54,024 of record NW_027280922.1, read on the forward strand.
TTGTCTGCTTCTAGGCTGACACCGCCCCATATATGAATAAAATCTGGCAGTGTGTTGGTTCCTCTCCTCATCTGAGTAATGAAAGCTTGCTGGCATTGAGAAACCAGGAGGGATTCACAATCTTCTCCACAGCCAACATCTGCACATGAAATCCTGGAGAGGGTCCTTTGATCTGATTTGAAGTCGGCAACCCACGATAATGAGGTGACTTTGTCATCCTAGAATTTATGGTCACTGGATATCCAAGTTCTCAATTCAATGAATCGTGACCCTTGTCTTTCTTCCCCCATGTGGGGCACGATCACATCAAAACACACCTTGCTCTTTATGACAACCCGCTGCTAGCTGAGCTGCACCTAGCTAGCATAGTTTCCCCTTGCCCTTCACTAGCAGTTATGGCTATGGTAGACTCGGGCTTAAGGGCTAAGGGCTTTTGTAGGCTATAAAAGACAAACTTGAGAATATAGATGCATCCAAACACAATGGTGTACTACCAGTAGCCGCCATTTACTCCACTTCTTGTAAGGTGGACAAGCAGTAAAGTGAGAAGTTTAATGAATTGAGTTGTGTGAATCAAAGTAGACACATCTTTCTCTCATGAGAATACAGATCTGCAATTAGAAACAGAATCTGATGGCGTTGGCGAGATGGCTTTGTGTATTTAGAGTGGCAGCTCACCATGGCAGGCGGTGGTTCTTCACTGACTGGGAAGGAGCGGATGAGGAGCTGTGGTGGACTGCAACACTGAGACTTCTGGAGGAACACTGTGTCTGTGCCTGCCTTGTCTAAACCATCTTGATAGGGAAGTAGTTTGACAATTTTTAACCATAAAACAAAACCATTTTTTTTTTTTTAGATCAAAACTACAGGTTGGACCATAAGTTGCTGGACAGAAGAGGAGGACCGGGGGCTGGACCACCCTCAGGGACTCTCTGTCTGCTGCCTGCGTTTGTTCCCCTGCTGATATCAGAATCTGCCTGGAAGAGAATGGAAAATGAATTTGATAATTTACAGAAAAGCATGGTGTTCAGACTCAGTGCACATATGACAACACAATTTTGGTCATGGAGGACCCACTGTTGTTTCATGCATTGTGATATTTGTTGTAAAGAATAATCTTCAGCTTTAGAGAGATATACTGTAGCATAGTTAGTCATATTTGTACACCAACCAAAATCATCAAGTCAAGTAAAAAAAAATAAAAGTCTAGAAGAAGAACAATGGAAGACAGATGTACTGCTTTAGATCCAATCTGTAATAGCAGTGTGACAACACCCGAAACACTATCATCCCACTGCTGCTTTATTAGCTGTGACCAGCAGCTAGTATAAGTCACTCTGTCGGTTGGTTGGTCGGTCGGTCACAAAAATTCCAAAAATCTACTGCACATGTGCCTTTGTGGGACAAAGCTATAAAAACTTGCCTGATTGCTTCATCACTTTGAGTTTAGCTTGGTTGGAAAAGCATAGGTTTGCCACACCAGAGAACACGAGTGCAAGGCCCAACAGACACATTTTTGATTCGGCATCCGAAGTGTGCAGAGCTGACATGCAGCCATGTTTGTTGCTGTGTCCACTGGCTGCAGTGTGGGAGCCGTTCCATTTTTTACACTTCGTGTATATTTTTGCTGGAACCACTTGTGTCTGTGAAGCGTACGCTATTTTGACTTGTGGGTGTCTCTATATACAATAAAGATATAGAAAATCAATATATGATCTTTATTTATCATATTGTATATAGAGACACCAAAATGTCAGTTTCCCAAATGAAACCAATGAATGAATGATACCCAATCACTATAAACGCACCATGCAGTACAACAGACAGAGTCCCTATACTATAGGAATGTTATAGTGATGTTTTGCTCAGTGTTTTTATGCTGTATTTTAGCCTACCTTTTCTTCTCTGAGTTAGATTGCTCTTTAGCCTAGTTTATCTGTCTTGCCAGCTATGCCTATAAATGAATATATAGCCTAAAGAAACCTTTTTATTGTGCCAGGGTTCAGTTTCCTGATTGAAGTCACAGACTGAAACGAAAAAATGTGACGTGACTGCCATGCCTTCTCAAATCACCAAGCTGGTGCCAAGCTTATCATGAATTGTGTGCTTGTTATTTTGTGATTTATTAAATTAAAGATTTCAACCTGAAATTTAATGTCTGAATGGTAAACGGAAATTGGGCATGTATTTTGAGGCTAAGAAAGGTGAAGAAAGTTCCAAGGAACTTCCAAGGAACATCTATGACTCAAACAGTTAAGGAACATATGTGAATATACTTAGTCAAATAAATTCAGGATTGTATCTCTAACAACTGGTAGATACTGCAAGATTTTTTAAAAACACTCAAATCAGAGGCATGCTAAACATTTCTCCAGATTTCTTCATTCACTCAATGGGAGCAAAGATCAGAGGATTTCCCCAGTGTCATGAAGGTTTTCTGAAGTTTATCTCAAACACGTCTTGGTCTTTCATACTATCCTCCAGTCAAAATCTGAATGCTGGTGTAGAGGACGTGCAGATAAAGATATATGAAGGCGGCCCTTCCACAGATCAGAACGGACATCAGAGCTACAGAGAAATGTATCAGTATGTACAGCACAGTACAGAATTGTTTCCAACCATGTTAAAACTAGAAGACAATGGAGTAGAAGTGCTGCTGGGTCTTTGTGGTGATCACATACAGGTGCTCTTTGGATACTTCAGGTTTCCAAGGCACACTGTAGGGTTTGTGCAAAATTAAAAATAAATAATAATTTTACACAAACCCTACAGTGTGCCTTGGATTGTTTTTGAAGGAGACTTGCATTTTTTATTGAGACCATATTCCACTCATGCAATGATCCCTTCACAAGATGGAATAAGCATGTTAAAAACTACTTTGAATTTCCAGATCCACATTACTCATTTTCCCAGATTGTCAATTGTCAAAGGTAGTGCTATGCTGAAAAAAACATCTGGCTCAGGACTACGGACACAACCTCTGTACTGAAATGAGTACTTTGTTGTGAAAGCAGCAACTAGAAGTACAATGTACAATGAAACCTTTAGTCGGAGTCGCTGCTCCAGTGCCTTACCACAGAGTTGCCTCTCCCTCCTTCCTCTGGTGTATAAGAGATCTGAGAGTGTGTCGTCTTTTAAGTCGCTCTGTTTGGAGAGATGGCAGAACACTCCCTCCACTTAATTAGTCCTCAACAGCTCCCTGCTCTTCTCATGTAGCCCTTCTTCTCTTGCTAGGCCTTTGAAGGCTGTACAGTTATATTGGGTGTTCCTGATTGATTCTCGCAGACAAATTGAGCTGGAAAAAGAGGGGAAGGGAGGTGGATGTCATGACAAACAGACGTTTAAAAAAGACAGACTTCGCGCAAGGGCGGCCGATCAACGGAGGACTATAATTGATTGAGCTGGAAGAAGTAAGATGGAGGCTTGGTGTCAGGCTCCAGATGAGAATGGTTTGGCTTCAGGTCGGCCTCGCCAGTGAGGGAGGTGCTGACGAGGTGACAGAGCGATGGCAGCCTGTTTGAAATGGTAAGTGAAGACAGCCAGATAGCCTGGGAGATCTGAAATCCAAAGTCAAATGGAGCCAGAGAATGGCGGCTCCACTCATCCTCATTTGACTGAGATGGAAGGCTGACATGCGCTTGATAAGATCTTTCATGAGTTCTTCAAACTTGATTAATGGAAATATTTCAAAGACAAGGACAAATAGAACTTCAAAATGGGATCGTGGGAGCGGGTGGCATCTGAGGAACCAATCACATTTTGGTAGAGCTTTGGATGACGTTTGAAAAGAAGACTTTCTATCTGTTTAGTTCTTTAAAAAATTAAACTTCATGTCAGATTAGGGCAGACGGACTGTGATAGGTGGTTGGTGCTATCAGCTGACCCTCTGCCCGCAATGAATCTTCCAGAGTGGAAAAGTAGACATTTTAAAGGAATTTCTGATGAATATTGCCTAATCTCCAAGGACAAAGATGAGTTGCTGGCTGATGTGTTTGGACATGTAGCATTAATCTCTAGATGATGGGTTTGTTTTATTTCCAGGCCTGTACTTTAGCGTACCTGTGTCTGTATATCAGTGATCTTGTTTTACTTGCTCTGTGTGCAGAAACGGCTGCACAAAAGGCAGGTTTGGGGCTGTGTAGGCCACCTTGGTGTGCCAAAACCAATATTTTTTTGTCACAATGTAGGTGGGAGCCACTGCTGAGAAACATGAACCAATACCGACAGCAAACGAACATAATCAGATGAGGACTGTTTCCAGTGTTGGGCCATATGGTAGATTATGCCAGAGTGACAGAGTTGAGAAAAAGTCATTCCTCTGGTAGATTTTCAGAGCCGTCAGAAATAGAGGCTTGTCTTTCTTGATATAAGGCCATCAGTTTATCGCCTTTATGATTTGAAGAATTTTGTTCCAAAATTAGATCTCGGAAATATTCACCATTGGAATAATGTAACACATAATCATGCAATGATTGCAAAAAATCTAAACAAATGATGGTGCTTTTTAAGGGAGACTAGGTACTGTAACTGAGATCCTGCTTGACAAAATTCCAATATTCTAAATTCATGTTATGTTAATGTGAGGTCAAGAATTGTTTACATTTAAACGTTTGTAACCCTTGGAGTAAAACAGAACTGTAGTTTGTTTGATATGATAGATCAAAGCTCACGGATGTAATTGCATTATGTCAGCCCTGTGAAATACTCCCCCACTACTGGCTTTGTTTACACAGTGATTTATTGAACTGAAGACATTTTTTTTTTGTAATGAAATGATTGTGTGAGCAACTGCAGTCAAACTATGTGACAGCCAAACATGAGTTTTACATTTTGAGGCTGTAAAAGCTTTGATTAGCCTATTTTAGCAGATATCGTTGCATATCGATATTGAAATAATTCTTAGTATTTACATGATAGATTCATTTTGTAAAATCTTTTTTTTTTTTTTTTTACTTTTTCACAAAATAATCAAGGGTAAGCTAGGATTTTAGGATAATTGCTGGTCCAACATGTAATAGGCTACGTTAGCTTCTTGATGCACAAGCTAGCGCAAACTAGCTAAGGCTAGCTACATTTATTTTCTGAGGCTAGCTACATAGCCTAAAGATGGCCTAGAATAATGATTATTGTTCCTAACAGGTTTTTCCTCTGTATCTGCTGATGTATCTACAGTATGTAGCTGTTACATTAGCTCCTGTCCAGTGGTTACCATCCTAGTTTATGTACCAAAACTGTTGTGACACACAGAGTTAGCTGATTGGATGTTGAATGAATATTCTATTGGTGTGTAGCTCCAAAAACGGGTTTAACAAAGATGTAGCTTTTATGGTGAATTTGTATTTTTTTTCTATTACGAGACAAGGTGAGCAAAGGAGAACAGCAGAGAGGAGTGAGAGATTAACAAAGAACAGGACAGAAGAGTGAGACAGATGAACAGGGGATAACAGCAAAGAGGAGTGAGACAGATGAACAGAACATCAGAGAGAAGGAGTGAGACAGGTGAACAGAGAACAGGGTTCAGGAAATTGAAAATAACTCAAAAAGATGAAAAATATGAATAAAGAGTAAATGCAATTTTACACGACTATGTTTTTCTGGGCTCTTTCAAATATAAAATAGCCTACTATACCAAAATTAGTTTAATGTGATGCAATCTAGCCTTAATGCATCTAAAAACTGCACTGATAATTAATTTTTAAGATTAAATCATTTCCATCCAGTTTCCCATTGAAACTAGAGTTTGTAACATTATAGAAGCAAACTCAGATGAATAATGAGGTTCTGTCTCTGTTTGGGCCCTCTTAAAAATCAAATGTAGGCCTATGTATTAGGATTGTGATACTTTACACTCAGAGTACCATGGGGGTGCAGGCTTCGTTGAGCTTTCATTTCACTACATAACAGTTTCACCAGCCGGGAATGTCAAAACTTTGGAGCTCACTATCTAGAACTGCACTCCACCCAGACAGAGCTCAGTGACCGTCATGACGTCAGTGAGTTTTCAGGAGCTTTCTGTACTACTTTGCACTTCATCACATGTGAGATTTTGATTAAAAACAATAAAATTTCTCACTGTAATATTCCTATTACATTGAAGTCTCACCATAATAAACCTATATTATCGTAAAATCATAATATTCCCATAATATTGAAAATCACTGTAATATTCCTATAATGGTGAAACATGCTTAGAATTTTGCTGTAATATTCCTATAGGGACTTCTAGTGTGTCTACTTAATAGTGACTTTATAGTGACCTTGTCGGACATTATGTATAGCCTATATATATTTTTATCTTACGTATTTCTTTCATATTAGGGACTGTGATATTCAATAGTGAGTTTATAGTGATCTTGTCATACCTTATGTTTTTTTTTTTTGTAGGCTATCTCTATATTATATATAGCTTAGTTTAGTTTAGTTTTTTTGCTGTGATATTTGTACAGTACCCTTCTAAAATGTATTATAGGATTACTATAGTTCGTTGTCGTAAGTGTATAGATGATTACATTGTGTATTTTAAGTATTCAGTTGTCAGTTGCATAGTAACCTTATCGTGCTTTATGTATACATCTTTATTCTCCTATGTATTTTTTTTTTTTTATCTCCTACGGTACGTCATTATAATATTCCTATAATACTATTCACAGAGGGGTTTTTGTTGTGCTATATGGACAGCATCCTAAACTGCATGATAGGATTAGTTCTAATCGCTGTTGATTGCATGCAGTTTCTGCAGGTGTCAGTATGACTGTAGCCGGTAGGAGGGACTTGATGCTCCAACTTCTCCTTTTCTGTCTTTCTGCTCTCTAGCCAGTCGTCCTGGTCCTGCTTGGAGAGAAACGACGACATCAGCTCGGCATCCCGGGGAAACACCATGCATTTTAGGGTGAAACGACGAGTGGAGCCTCACATTTTAACGCTTGCTTAATTTTGATTTCCCTTTTTTGGTGTCTTTTTTTTTTCTTTTTCCCCTTTATACCCAGTCTCTGACGCGCAAGGACACTACAGCATCCATCCACAGCAGAAACCTTCACATAGAGCATCCTCTATTCAGACGCACCACCATCCTCCTCCTCCTCCTCCTCTTCCTCCTCCTCCTCCTCTCCTATTCTGTTCAAACCCAGAGGACATCGGGACCTCTTTTTCCCCCTGCTTGGAGACATGGATCTATGGTTTCATCCGAGCCGGATTTGCTGGTGGCGGGTTTTGTTTCTGATGAGTGTTTTCCAGGACTATCTGAGCTCCATGCTGGACTGCCCGCCGACCTGCAGCTGCTCTCCAACAGAGATCTATTGCAATAAGTCCGACAACGGCAGGTTTTTCCCTTTACTCGCCCTGCAAGATACTGGGAGCAATGGGAGCAGTGTCGACATAGCAGAGTTATTCAAAAACATCACCTCCATGTAAGTAAGATGCGGATTTGCGCCGTGCGTTTTTTTTTTTTTCTCTCCCCCAATTCCTAATTGTCACGTCCTCAATAACGCGTCTGGGCTTTTACATATCACGAGCACTTTCTTTCATTGGATTGCTTTTCCTCATTTATTGATCGGTTTTATTTTGCCACTTGTCACTTTTTGCACTTCTATATGTCTATTAAGTGGCCTGATTTCTGTCTTTGATAATATGCAGTGTATGGAGGGTATATGCGCATCCCGTCTCGTGTCTGTCTTGAGCACGCAAAGACACATTTCCAGCAGTCTTATTAGCTGGTGTGGCAATAAACCGAAGGATTCTGAACCTGGAATCTTGAATAATTGCGTGTGTCCCCAATTAAAGTTGCTCCTCTGCAGCGGCACCGCAGGCCGACATGGCCAAATGACAGAGGGATGTTGCAGAGGACCTCACATTACCCACTCACTTGATTTAGTCCTCATCTACTGCAACCGCTCCAACAGATTGTACCAAATGAAACAGGAATAAATGGTGCGGCGAGGACAACGTGTAACATTTCAGCCTCCCGTCCTCGGAGACCGACAAACTTTATTATCTCCAGATGATGGGGTGGGGGGGAGGAAGGTGTAGGAGAGAGGGGGAGAGGGGGAGAAGGGGAGAGGGGGGGTTGTTGAAAACGTCACTTGTGACATTTTTACAGAGATGAACGTGCAGCAGGACGCTCGGTTTGAATGTTTTATTGTTGCATATAGTGTTGGTAGACGGGGTTGGTTAAAACAGACGAACTACAGCAGTGATGACGGCACGACTCTCTGCGCCCCCCTCCACCCCAGAAGTACATTTTCATTCTGCATCCCATCCCTCCCTCCCTCTCCCTCTCTCTCTCTCAATCTCTCTCACTCTCTCTCTCATCCTCTCTCGCTCTCATCCCCTCTCATCTCTCTCTCTCCCTCGCTCTCTCCCCTCCCTGGCATCGATCCTTCCTGCCAACATCAAAGGTTTCTTTCTTGAAAAGTCAGAAAAGGCGAATCTCAGGCCTTAAAATAAGACCTCTGGTGTAGATGAGGCTGATTTGCATATAAAGTAAAAAATCTCCCAAACGGACTGTGGGTTTCTCTGCATGGCTTCCTCTACCTTCTTATCGCACAAAAAGACTTTTCCTCCCATCAGTCTTGGTTTCCCATTTACCCTTTATCCATTTGAGGAAGACAACAACTTATTTTGTGAGACGGTTCATCGCTTTCTTGTGCCACTAGAGGGTAGCCTGCTCCAAACACTGGGGCTGAAGTACAGTTTACATTTACATTTTGGTCATCTGCTTGACTGTCTTACCCAGAGAGACTTCCATTGAGGTCAGCAGCAGAATAAGCTTCAGTTCTGAGATCACCAACATTACAAGCAACCAACAGTGAAGAGGGCAAGGGTCAAAGGTCACCGCAGCCTGATAATATTCCTGTAACCCCATAGAAAGATCATGGATCATGGAAGTGCTAGGAAAACGGTTTCTTCGTCATATAACCTGTTTCATTCACATTTACATTCTAGTGATTTAGCTAACTCTTCCAGTGAGGTCAACTTGGAAGAAAAGGCTTCAAAAGCAGCCAAAAATATATCTGTAATATGCACAAAACCACGCATTGGATTGCCTTTTTGCCTTTGAGACGTCCTAATGCAATTGACCCAAGACTAATTGTGCCTTTGATGGCCCCTCGCCAGCAGCCTGGTTGTTTTCCTGCTGCTCAGCATGGACAGCAACCCCCGCCCTGCACTACAGCATCAGCAGCAGCTCAGAGACAATACTGCCCAATGTCAATTCAATTTCATAAATTTGAATGTTATTTATACATTCAAACCTCTGAGCTGATTAACTGTTTATACGACTTACTAATCACCATCTAAAATAACTATTAATTATTTGATTTGAAAGCATTTACTAGAAATAGAACATAATCACCACTATCTACGCTAACGATTAATTATTCGGCTTAAAATATAAAGTATGCAACAGCACATAATCACTAATATCTATAATAGCTATTTATTTATTTTTTTTATTTGGCTTGAAAACATGTATTCTATAATAGTACTGCTGGTCTATTTATCACCAGTATCTGTAATAACGCAGAACGATCGAAAATTGAGAACACGTAGTTATACAAATCAATCAATCTCTCTCTCTCTCTCTCTCTCTCTCTCCCTCTCTCTCTCTCTCTCTCTCTGAGGGGTTGGATGCATGCATTTTGCCAACATGAAGTCTATTTCATTCATCCTGAGGGAAACGGAGAGACGGGGACAATTTGTAGAGATGGAAACGAGTGCGAGGGCTCCTAGCAGGAACTGGTGGGAGGATTGGCCAGCCAGAGAATACTGCCAAGTCCAGAGAATAGTTTTCCAGTTCTCTCACATTAGAGATTCATCACAAGAGGCATCACTGTTTGAAGTGGATAAGATAAGGCCTTGCTGTGATAGTTGAAGCAAAAACCAGTTTTCTGAGTGCAGCTGAAATATTTGACATTCAGCTGAAGGTTTGTGTAAGTGTGGCTCTGACTGCAGGTGTGGGCTTGTTTGCTGAATGCAATCAGCATCTCCACCGCTGGTGACGACGCTCAGCCTCGGCTCTTTTATCACCGCTGAGAGCCTGGTTCGTGAGGAGAGACAGGCTGCTGGAGTGTCAGACCCAGCCATACACTCATCACCGTGGCGTCAGTTACTAAACACCTTTTTCAAAAAATAATGGCAACCCCACCCCCACCCCCCCACCCTCCGCTTTGAGGTGCTTCCTTTAATTCAGCTCTTCCATTTTTTTATGCGTTCACCAGACTGGCATGACTGGAACTGGAGGACTGACACTGGGAGGGAAAATCAATTTGTCAAAGTTAGTGAAAGTCAAGGGGTAAAAGGTACATTTCCCTATTAAAAATGACTGTAGTTTTACAGTAATATTCCCATAGGGACCTATAGTGTGTCTGTGATAGTCAATAGTGAGTTTATAGCAACCTTATGGTATTGCCTATGGTATCACTATAATATTCCCATAATATTCCCATAGGGAATTATCTGTCTGTGATACTCAACAGTGAGTTTATAATTTTTTTTTTAACTCCTATGGTATCACTATAATGTGTATATTCCTACAAGATAATATATATCTTTTATAGTTTTGCTGTGATATTTTATACTATCCTTTTAAAATTTATTATAGGATTGCTATAGTTCTTTTTCATAAAGGCTTGGGAGACGTGATGAAAGGCTGGTGTGTGGTGGTTTGTTTTTACTAAGGCAGTCATCAAGGAGACATTGTTCTCTTTAAGTGTGAATGGGAAAATCAGAAGTCCTCTATTTGCCTTTGAAAAGCTGAGAAGGCTCTTCCAAAACTATCATAGTTTGGCTTATTTTATGTCAACTCTGTCTTCTATCAAAGGGATTTATATGGACTTGTAAAATTGCCATCTGTTTATCTGCAAACAAACCAAGAGTTCTCGTCCAAAATGGTTTACTATTTATCTACTTTGCCAAAGAAATAACTACTTGAAATTTATCATTCAGTATTTGTAAAATATGGAGGATCCAGTCTGTAAAAGTGCTCTCATTTCTTACTTAAGCAATCCTTTAAAAAATACCATCACATTATTATATTTTGTGTTTCTGCTATCAATCATTTACTTAGAGTAGGTGTCACTTTCTTCAAATGGTGGATATCTCATTTTGGAGTAAAACTCTACAAACCAAAGAAGATAATATGCTAAAGAATCAGGTTTCTAGCTTTGTTGACGTTTTGGCTTTATTCTTTTGGGGTGTACAAAGGTTTTACATCAATACACTTTGCATCCAGGCAGCACGGTGGTCTAGTGGTCAGAGAAGGTTCAAACTCCCACCCTGCTGAAGTGTCCTTGAGCAAGACACTGAATCCCTACCAACTGGCCAGAAAAGACAGTTTCAAAGAACATATTCCATTCCATTAAACAGTCTAGTCTTGGCTCCACTGTCTGAACATCATAGGACACAGAGTGATATCAAACAGGACAGGGCATGTTATCTTAAGGTGAAGAAAATCAAAGCCATCACAGCAGACATCCTGCTCCTGCTGCATCGCCGGCTGAACATTGCCAATGCCATCACATTCAAGAATTAAACGAAAAACTTATTCTGGGTTAATCTGAGTTAGACGGACTTTCTCGAAAACTTGTTCCAGAAGTTGTTTTTTTTTTGTAAAAAAACAAAAAACAGCTCAGCTTTGCTTGAAATGATCAATCTCTGGACACCTTCAACTACACATTTTATATGAAATCTGCCAGCTGGAGCTGAGACTGCCAAAGAAATCTGTTTTATACAGGAGCGTTTCCAAGGTCCGCGTACATGATTAGCGTGGGCTGCAAATGTCCCCCCGGTTCAGACATTGAGCATCACCGCATTACATAAATTCCGTGTTTTCCCCTACCTCTGACACTCCTGTGCAGCCCACATACGTGTTCCACTCTGGCTGTATAAATAGGAACTCCACATATGTGATGTAAAATATGTGGTATCTAATCCTCGCAGTAAGGCTTCTGAATGGGATTTGATAGGCTGAAAGGTGACTTTTCATAGAATTCCACTCAATTTGAATCTCTACCGCTCGCCTGGCTGAGAGGCTTTGCTAAGGTGCTGGATTATCGGTCAGATCCACAGTGAAAGAGATCTTCCGCACAATTAAATCCATGCAATTTACATTTATTAGGCCAAGCTACAAGAATGTACGCTCTGATGAAGGTCTTGTGGACTGAAAGCTTGGCCTAATAAATGTAAAATGCATGGGGCTAATTGTGTGCAAGATCTTTTTCGCTAAATTTGCTGTAAAATATGTTTATTCCCCCCGCTAGGACACTGTTTCAGGGAGCGTTCGTCAGATAAATACTTTAATTGCCAAGTACAATAAATAATGACTAGGGATTTGGTGGTATTAGTGTAGAAACATAAAGGGTTTTGTTCCAGAATGAGATGCCCACCATTTGAAAAAAGTGATAACCTACTCCACCAAAATGACTCATTGAAAATCCAAACAAATTTTGGACATTTTGAAAAGATGGAAGGTATTGGTCATTGGTTTACTCAGATATATTGAATGGTGACCTTAAGATTAATGGCGTTTTGGAAATGAACTCTTCACATATTGACAGCCGAGTTTCTCAGGCCCACTCAGCCGGGACCAAGTCAGAAGGGTTTGTCCCGCCCCCTAATCTGGGCTGTCAGATGGATATACGGCTCCAGAGAGTGAGTTTGGTGGAGTAATGCTCAACTGACACCACTACTATAACATCTGTAACATGAAAGCAAAGCAACACACCTTCTTTTTCCTCTCTCTCTTTCTTTATCTTTGAACACACACACACCCACTTGTTCTTTATGTATTTTTTAGGTTTTGTTCCATTCTCCGCTGAGTTAAGTTTAATTTCTGGGTTTCTGTTGCCCAGTTCACCTGTATCTGTTTGTCAGCTTGATTATTCTCTTCGTCATCTTCATTTTTCCCTTTATCATCTTCATTTTTCCCTTTGTCATCTTCATTTTTCCCTTTGTCATCTTCATTTTTGTATGTTTTTTTTTCCGAGGTGTTTTTTCAAGCCCCTTGGGGTTTCTTTGTGTCGTCTGCACAGTTTGTATTCCCTCTCTCTTTTCAGTTTTTTATCGTTTGAATGCGCAAATAAGTTATGCCTAAAACGTAGACAAACATCATATGAGTCCGTGTCAGCCTCCCATGGAGTAGCTCAAGGCTTTACATCTGTCTGACATCAGTTTTGGTTGCCTGCTTCATGAAAACATAGCCGTTGTACAAATCCAACTATCTACTACATCCTTACTCCTCTATTCACTGCACTGTTGCTCCACCTCTGAGAGGAATTCTTTGGAAAATTCCAATTTCCAATTTCCTTCCCCTTTCAGCCTTTAGAAGTTGTGAAGAATGGTCTAGTAAGAAGTAGTAGTTTGTATGATTAGGTGTTTGTGTTAGAATCTGCCTCGTCAGCTATATCTACAGCATTTCAGAGAGAAAAGGCTGCAGTGGCTGTTGCAGCACTAAAGCAAGGTAGCTGCAGGATAGATGCAAGGAGGAGGACGTTTTTGATGGCTGCCATTGTAGCTTTATAAGAGAGTTACTCAGATTCATTAATGAGTGGCCTGTCCTAGGCTATAAAAATGACTTTGGAATTAAGTGGTATTACCCTCCAAGTTTGCTCCTGATGGGTTTGGGGTGATCTTGACAGTCTCCAAAGCCTCGTTCTCTCTCCAAACCCACGCTGCCCGTATCACTGCCGCCGCCGCCGCCTTTTAACCGGCCAGGAAGGAGGCGCCGACACGACTTCTGCCGCTCGGCCCCCGACCACAGAGACCCTGTGCCGCCTCTGCACTCACCTCGGGCGCCGCACGACGGGCTCCTCTGTTATAAGCATATCATCAAGTTTGCATGAGCCTGTCTTTGTGAAAACTAGGTCACGGCCGCCATCTGAGAATTAGGAGGAGAGAGCGGCGGCTCGTTCAGATCCCCTGCATGCAGAGGATGCCGTGAAAGAAGTCCCGGGCCATGTGACTGACCCAGCTTCTCCCACACTCCCCCCCCCCCTCCCCCCTCCTCCTCTTCTCCCCCCTTCTCCCACCTCAATCCCCGCATCTGCATGCAGCCCTCGGGCCTTAAAGACGCATACTAATGAAGCACCTTCCCCCCCGCCTTAACAATCAAAAGATGCATTGAGGAAGCAGGGGTGAAAAACACTGAAGGCTCTGCTGTTTTCAGCCAGGATTAGAAAAACCCTTTAAAGCCACACAGCGGCATTCCACTGGCTTTCTGTTGACATTTAGTTTAGCTTCTGGTTTTATACAGGAGATTATGTGTCAGTGTCGCTAGTGTGTGCAACAGTTGATCAAATTAGGGAGATTGGAGGGAGTGGAAAATCATGCATCTTGCCTTTTCAAACTCAGTCATTTCTTTCTTGATGCGAGCAAAACATAAAATGAATCCTAGTGAAATGTCTCCACTGTGCATAGTCAATCTATTTACATCTCTTTACATGCACTCTATGTATGCGACCTGTGTGTATTCCCTGTCTTTTTTCTTTTTTTTTTTTTGCGTGTCGTGTGTTTGCTCGCTCGTAATAAGCAGCGATGGAGGAGGAGGAGGGAGCACTGTTGCTATAAGGTATCTACTGGCAAGAATCACAGAAAGCATTAGGGCTAATGTGAAGTAGCATAAGCCGTACTGAAACTTTATTGCAGCTAATTCTGTTTATACACCCTATCTGGTGGCTTACCCAAGCCGCACTGAAGCAGCATTATGGCTAATTCCCTCCGCTGTATGATATTGATGGGTGATTCACAAGGCTTTAGTGTGGATGACAGTGGCTTGGAAACACCCCCCCTCCTCTCTCTCTCTCTCTCTCTCTCTGTCTCTTGATCTGTCACACCGTTCATTTCCTCGGAGATAACCTCTTCCCAGGTGAGAATGTATAGTTGACCTCTGCTGTGTCCGTCAACCCCCTCCCTCCTCTAACAGAGCCCCTGATTGTTATTCATGTGGGATGTTTCGCGTTTTGAAAAAAAACAAAACAAAAAAACATCAATCACCATGTATTATCAAGTAGGATGAGTCACCCCCCCCCCTCTCTCCTCCATGTCAGCAGCGACTGGCAGAGCAGTTTCAGCTCTCTCTGGTCTCGCTAAAGTTCAGCCATGTTCTCCTTGCTCGGCACGCATGTTGATCGATGCTGTTGGATGATATTCTCCCCGCCTCTCCTCGGGGTGAGAGGGACGCAGTTTCTCCTTTTTGTTCAAAGGACACGTTTTGCCTGTTTATTTCTGTTCATATTTCATTCATCTGCTCTTCCCGCATTGTGTCAAAATCTCTGTTTCCAATGTGACCTTGACTGGCTTTTCACTGCGTCTGCATGCTCACATGCCTAATAATAATGTGTATTGCTATTATTATTAGTATTATTATCGTGATCTATTCATTCATTCATTCATTACCCGCTTATTTCTAGTCAGGGTCACAGGGGGCTGGAGCCTATCCCAGCATGCATTGAGCAGAAGGAAGGGAAACATACTGGACAGGTCGCCAGTCCATCACAGGGCTATTATTATTATTATTACTTTGAATATTATTATGAGCACAAAATCGGTGACGCATGTCTCCTGCTTCAGCCTTTCAGCAGCTCTCGCCTAGACACTTGCGTTCACTAATGGGAGAATGATTGATTTGTGGTTTTTATTCGCTGTTTATTTATTTCTCATTTTGAAAAGCAAAGCAGCACATTAACCAGGATAAGGCCACGGTGTGCTGGCCTCGTTCCTTTTTTCACAGGCACAATGCGGGTGTGATCTGTTGGAGGCGCTGTGTGTACCGATGCGGCGACAAACAGTTTGAGTGGTAAACAGTCATGATGAACTAATGGCTCTACAGTGCTCGCTATTAAGGCTTGACCGCCAACACCGGCCGCGGCGAGGACGGGATGAACCATCACGGCACAAATGCACCTTCATATTTTCCTACCGGAGAGACAGATATCGGCCCTGAGCGTCGTAACGGCCTCTACTTATTGATTGCCTCAGATGGTTTGATATCTATATTTGTGCTGGTCTGCGGACTATTGGCGCGTATTGTACTACATCAACACATTATGGACCTGGCAGGCCATTCAGCCGTACTCGCCGATCATTCTCAGGATTCACAGCGTCCCTACGAGAGTTTAGAGCGCCAGGGTTTTTTTTTTTTTTTAGGACCCTGACAGCGCTTTGTGTGTGGAGGCAGATGAGAACGCATTAAAAGTAAATGGCCCGCCGGGACTCAGCTCTCCTCCCTACTGGCTCCCCAATGGTGGAGTGACCTTCCCTGCTCCAGTCAGAACAGCAGAGTCACTCCCCCCATCACTCCCCTTCGCAGACTGAAAACTCATCTTTTCCACAAGTACCTGGCATCACCCTCTCCTCGCTGAATCACATTCCTCCCTCCCTATATCCTCTTCCTCCACTTCTAATATGCTCTTATGGAGAAGTTCATAGTGCTGCTGTCAGGGAGCCGTGACTCTGAACATTGCACCACTTGTTATTTGATGTTTTTAATGTTAGTAATCCAGAAATTGAAGCTTGTTCTATTGTTGCATTCATTGTAAATCACTCTGGATAACAGCCTTAGCTAAATGCCTAAAGTGTAATGTGAAATGGGAGGGTGCAGAGTTTGCGTTGATGAAGCTGAATGGATAGATTGTTGTAGCCTCTGGTCATGGCTTCAGCCAGGGGGAGGAGGATTTTGGAAGCAGAGGCTCGCACATAAGGAAGTTTGTCTGAGGTTTGAGACTAAAAGCCTAATCGCAAATTTGTTACCTGGGGATGTGTAGGGGTTTCTATTAATGGCAGAGATTGTCAGTGATTTTAATCCTGTATGAATCTACCATGTCATGTAATAAAAGTACAGAGGGTTAGGGTCAGAGGTCACCTGATAATACAAATCCTGTGCAAATCGAACTCTTGTCATTTGTTTTTGGCATGCAGTTTCTTCTTCTTCTTCTTCTTCTTCTTCTTCTTCTAGAATTCCATCTTCGTGCTGTCATGAAGAATCAAGGCAGTAGTGGAATATATAATGAAAGATTTTGAATGCATTTTCATCGCAAACTTTTTGTTTTGCTTTGCTAAATCAAGAAGTGACAAACCGTGAAACCTTGACCGCACACCAGTGATTACAGTGAATTTCATCATCCCATGTGAGTGTGTTTCATGAATCACAGAGGTCAGGGTGTAATTCATTAATCACACAAAGTCTCCACATAATACCCCACGTGCTGTAGCACTAGTAGGGCTAAACAACAGCCACGAGTGCGTACTTTACTAGCATGAGCGGCCCCACTGGGAGTCAAACTAATTTTGTGCTTTGGCAAAATTGGCCTTGATCTGGAAGCCTGGTATCTCTGCTTTGACAGGACTTTGATGGAGAAACTGCTTTGCACGTCAGTCAAGAGAAGTGACTTGCGGCGGCAGCTGTCTGCATGTGACATGGTGAACTGTAGAGCCTTCTTATTTCAGAGGGAGCCATCACCTGTCAGGCATCACTAATGTGTTTATTGTTACTGGAAAGATGAACTTGTTCCCTCCTGGTTATTTAGAGGGGAGATAGGAGTGCCAGTGAGTGAATATTGTATCAATGTTATGCAGAATGTCTGTCCTATATTGGAGCTGCACAGCGTTGACAGAAAAAGTTATTTTGTGATTTTCTTTTTTGCAGGATATTGCAATTGCGATATGTGTAATTTATTTTTCTATGCTTGGAATTGATTTAGAAATTGTGTGTGTGTGTGTGTGTGTGTGTGTGTGTGTGTGGGTGGATGGGTAATGTTTCTTAGGTATCTCTAAATCTCTACATCAGCACACCATCTTGTTTAGGAAGTTGTCTGGAACACTTTTACCTCTGAGAAAAGCTCTTTTGCGATTTGGAAATTGCAAATTTCGCTGATTTCGCTGGGTTCTGGGTGAAATTGCCATTTCAGAGGCCGTCTGGAAGTGATTCGGAAACAAACATGTCAAGGTACACTATGCATATTAACAAGCAATTTAAACTGACTTGAAATCTGATAAATGCACTTGTTTTTAATACTGCCTGACTTGCTTTAAGCATGAGAGGTTAATGGATAATGTTTTTTGCAGTATACGGCTGAGTTATGACTCATCTAGTCATATGTTCAGTATTGGAAAAAAAACCAACAACATGCAAATAGAAGCGAGGGCCAACTGCCAAAGCCTTTTTTTCTTGAGGTAGAGAGACGAGAAGACAGGACGTATCCTCAGGTTACCCTGTCTGGCTGGATGGATTAGCAGTGGGTTAGAGATGCTCATTTTGATGAAATACTGTGTGTGTGTGTGTGTGTGTGTGTGAGAGAGAGAGAGAGAGAGAGAGAGAGAGAGAGCAGTTGCTTAGATGGAAGGAAAGGAAGACGACGAAAGAAAAAAAATAGCGAAACAAATCAAATATTCAGCAACCTTGAGCTTCTACTCTCCCCAATTCCTTCGTTCCCCACTGGAGGTAATTGGTTGACACTGTACAGTTCTATGAGAGCGGTATGTGAGGAATAGATGTTACTGCATTGCACATCTCCGCCGCCAGAAAACAAGAAGACAAATTTGGGAGCAATTTAACAAGAAGCTCCCAATGCTTTCCAAGACTGCTTTTACCATAATGCTCCATTTCCCACATGTCCCTTTCTGCCTGCGTTCCACTAA
This sequence comes from Centroberyx affinis, assembly GCF_046629955.1. Classification (NCBI taxonomy): domain Eukaryota; kingdom Metazoa; phylum Chordata; class Actinopteri; order Beryciformes; family Berycidae; genus Centroberyx; species Centroberyx affinis. The sequence continues at coordinate 72,651 of NW_027280922.1, forward strand.
ATCTTAGAGAGTTGATGTTTACTGATTTGCCCGGAGAGATAGAATTGTAGAGGTGCAGCCTTCAGCGGGTTTCTATTGCAGCAGTGGTGTATGGCGTAGTAATGAAAGGATCCCACACTGACTGTGCCAACCGCATCTATTCTGCAGTCCACCTTTCTGTATCATAATTTATCTCTCCCTGTGGTGAAATATTGAATAAGCTAAAAACCCTGAGCAAAAACCTCTTTGATCTTTCTTTTGGAGGAGATGATAACGCTGTCCTGTCATGGCGTCTCTCCTCCACTGCCATGCGGCAGCAGTAATGGATGTATCGGTGTATTTTACCTTCCCAACGCCTCTACTCGCCGTCATCCCTGTTAGCCATGTGTGTTCCCACAAAAATAACCATCTGTTATTTTGACATCTGGCTAAATATCACCGGGGCCGAATCTAATTGCAGCTGCATAAGCCTCGCTCCTTTGCTGCAGGTGTAAATTCCTCCTGTCAGAGGCCTTCGTCAACATGGAAATGCTAATCTATCAGGAGCTCTAATTAGCGCCGGGGACTCAGGTGGAGAGTGTTACACACATGATGCAGTTTAACCTTTTGCTTTGATTTCCCTCAAGCCTGCATTCCGGTATTGACAGGGAAAAAAAACTCTTGGAAACTGTATTGTGTTTTCGTGCGTCAGTTTTAAATTGTCTTCTCTATTGGCAAAAAATGAAACAAAACAACGCTTTATTTCTCTGAGGAAGGGCGACTCCCCTCTGTGTTCTATTTCAGCCCGTTCAGACGGTTTCATGTTTACTTTCCCAGCCCCATGGTGTCCTAGCCTAGTCTGGGGATTCGAACCGTCGACCTCCGGGCCGCTGTCTGTTAGACACAGCTAATGCACACAGTCTATGTGCTGAAACCAGCTTTGCTAAATCAATGTGTGACTGAAGAGTCCCAACACTCTCTTCTCAGAACTGCTGTAATCCCTCTGTCCTTCTGCTAGATGACGAATTGAACTGATGTCTCTTCCCTCACAAGCTGAAAAGTCTTCAAGAATCACTTCGGGCCTCCCTCTCCTCCCGGAATCACATCCTCTCCCGTATCTTCCTCCTCGACTTGCTCTTATCTGCTCGTGTCTTCAGCTAAAAGAATTACAGAAGAAACTTGTTCTACTTTTCTCCTCTGCTCGGATTTCCTTTCCAAGCGTTTCTTTACATATATGACCATTTAGTATTTTGTCCATCTATTGTCAGGGTGCTGTGACCTGTGACCCTTGACTTCCTTATAATTTGTAATGTTTGTGATCTAGGAATTGAATCTTTTTCTACTGCTGACCTCACTGAGAGTCTCTGAATAAGAGTATCACCTAAATGATTAAAACATAAAATGTAAATGAGTTATGGGTTTGAGTTGACCGCTATATCATTCCATCTCTGCGCTGTTCCTACAAGCATGCTGGTGTGCTGGATGTTGTAGGGTTTAGTTTTACACAGTACCAGCCTGTAGGGCAAACATTAGGTAGTCCAATTAATTTTTGTCCTCAGTTTTCTCCTACAAGCTGAGGGAAAAAAATTATAATATTTTAATGAATCAATTATACTCTTGAAATCCTCAGGGATGCAAGGGTAAGTTGGCGAGGAGCCGCAGAAGTGGGCACTGAACATAAACAGTTGATGGAAAAATAAGGCCATTCATCATAAATTCACTGAGATATCGTATTTTAGTTAGAATATAATTGCTAAGGCAGTGTGATTTTTAGGCATGTAGCTAGCGCTCTTATCCTGAGAGAATCACAAAGAATACAAATAAATAAGCTTCAGTTCCTAGATCGCTAACATTACAGACGATCAATACAAAGGAGATCAAAGGTCAAAGGTCAAAACATCCACAAAATAGATGGAGCAAATATTCCTGTGGACCTAGAATGATCATGGATGATAGAGAAGTGCAAGGAAAATAAATGAGAGAATAAGAGCTGAGGAGAGAGGTGGAAGGATTTTCTAAGAGCAGAGGCCGATGTGTTGAGCTTTCAGGTGACACTGCAAGACAGGGAGCAACTCTGCTGTCCTGCCTGGAATGGAGTGCAGTGGAGTGTAACTTAACCTTAACCTAGTAATTACAGCTGCTTCCCCTAATGGGATTGATTGGATTAGGAAGGTGGGAGATCTGATCAAAAGTCACTTTTATACAGGTCTATTTTTAAAGGTCTTGAATTTATGTCAAAATTTTGTTCTTTTTTAACTGCAACAAGGACCTGGTTACGTAAAGGTGAAATAAATAGAAAAAAAATAATTATTTATGCATAATCAGCAACTTTGGGCATCTTTTTGAATTCGGTAGCGGTACGCTAGGCGGCAGTCCACAGCTGACTGAATACAGATAAACTTGAGAGGTCTAGTTAGCCACATTTAACCGTGGTAATTTCACCCTTTTATATTGCAGCTATGAGAGTAGTGCCTTTGTCACGTAATCTCATAATGGAGATTCTTATCAGATGCTATTAAAGCTAATTATGCTATTTATATCCGCACAATTAGGTACATCCTTGAGACTCACTTTCAGGATTGTGAACCGAACTCAAGTTACATTTGCAAATGTGGACATGGATAGAATGTATATATATATATATATACTGTATATGTAATGCTACCACTTCTACTACTACTATTACTACTACTACTACTACTACTACTACTACTACTACTGCTGGTGCTACTACTACTACTACTAGGCTACTACAACTACTACTAATATAACTAATACTACTACTACTATTATTACTACTAGTACCACCACTACTACTACTACTTCTGCTACTACTTCTACAACTAGCACTACTACTACTAGTACTAGTACTACTGCTACTGCTACTGCTACTAGTACTACTACCGCTACTGATACCAGTACTGCTACTGCTGCTGCAACTCCTACTGAATAATACATAGAAAAAAATGACACAAATGAAATGAATTGAATTTTAGTTCTTTAAACTCTATGTATACTTTTAAGTTACAAGGAATGTCTCTACAGTGTGTAGTCTGTACTGTACTGAGTCATAAAGAATGTGTAGGTATGCGGTGCACCCTGTCAGTGGTGTTACTATAGAGAAATGTTTATACAGAGACACGGCCTTGTATTTATGAATGAATTCACCTTCCCCAGACAGTAAGCAGAGACCGATCATTCAGCACACATTTAACTGATAATTGAGAGGTGAAGTAATTACACTTGGTGGAGTTATCGATCGCGGGCGGGGTCCACAGGATCCGTCAGCTCTGCCGGGTTTGAAAAGATCACAAAGTTCCTTAAAGGTTATCTCAACACTTTGGCAGGTGTCTGGAGCGTGGAGGCACATCACTCCCAGGCCCCTCCGTCCAAACCTTCACTCATATTTCAAACCCATTCCGAGTTTCAAACTTCCACCCTGTCCGCCTACAATGACACCCCAGCCTTTTGAGTTTGACTTTAAAAAAAGAGGATGAACTCTGAGCTCGGCTCGTCAAATCAATCTAGTCACGGTGGAGGAACGGCGGGGTTCATTACTGGGAGGGCTGAGGAGCTCTCCGATCAGCTCTCTAATATCGCTGTGATCCTCTTCTCTTTTCTTACCTAATTGAATTCTCCAGGAGAGATGCCCCTCAGCTGCAGATTTATCATATCCTGAAATTGGAGGAGACTAGCTCCATGAAGGACGTGCGCAGAACATTTAATCCACTCCTGATGCTGTAAGCCGTGCGCCGTGGTCTCTGCTGGGACTTGAGTTATCCCACTGTGGACCACCGGCCTTGGGAGAGGCATCTTAATGCAGCGTTAGAAGCAGCAGCAGGAGGTGCATGCATCCCAATTCCAATACACTGCCTGTCATGTACAGTTAGACCACCATGCACAACAGATGGCATTGTAATCTGTAATCAAAGCCCCTTAAATGCAGTTAAATGCACAATATGTCTCTCTCTCTAGCCCATTCTCATGTCTAACTCTCTTGTTCTCTCTTGCTCTCTCCCTGACTCTTCCCGCAGTGCTACTTAGACCTTGGGCCTTTCCTTTCCTCTCCTTTCCTCTCCTTTCCTTTCCTTTCCGGATGCTTACTTCCTTTCCTTTCCTTTTCCAGATGCTTACTTTACTTCAGTGAATGGCTTTAATATGAAGAGAGATACCCAGGAAGATTGTTTTTCAAAGCCAATCCATCAAGATGTTGGTAGAACGTAGGATGTGGTGTCTTAACGTTACGATTGAGTGCTGATAAGTAGGTGAATCATAGAGGTGCTGAGGACAGGAATAGACTGACATTTGCATTTAGAAGAAGTCAGTAAACAATCAGTTATGCACGTTGATAGTCTGCAGGGGACAATTAAAAGTGTTGAACATCGTGTTGCCATGGCAGACCCACAACTCCATGCCAGACAGACCAAACACCATACACAACTGTCGCCCATCAGCTAGATTTATGGCACCCAAAGGACAAACTACAGCTTTCAGCTCAGAGAACCGCATGAACAGTAATATGCTGTGCAAGTCCAAATCAGAATGTTTGTAAACAAACATTGTGGATAACTCGCACTTGTCGTAAGAAAAATTATAAACGTTGCTGTTGGGTAGCATAACGTGCAAGCTTGCTAGAGTGACAGTAAGTCTCTCGGTTTTGCTAGTCTCGTTTGGGTCTAGCACAGCAGTAGCTCCGTTGTGACCGGCACTGCACTGCCAGTCCCAAGGCGTTCCATTAAAAACCGTTCGGGTAAAATCTTTCACTTCATGTAGGTAAGGTTTCCTGACCGAAATTTTGCCAACATGATACGCTTTCTGAAATCTTTGAGCCCTTTTCTGTTACACGAGTAAAACATATTGTCAAAGTGCCACAAATGTTTTATCCGCACAGGTTTTTAATGGACCGCGGTTCTAGCACAGCACAAGTAGCACAACACACGCAGTGGTTTGTGATCTGGCTTTGCTATCATACCCTGCTTTACAGTCAAGATGCTTTACAGTCGAGTCTGAAAGTAAATAACGAACAGTCCACAGTTTCTACTATAAAGCAAAACACTAAAGAATGAGTGGTTTGAGGTTGCTTTGTTAGATCAGCACTTGAATTTGACCTTCTGCTCCCTGAATCACACTAACAGCCTACTTTGTGTAACTGGCTGTCACTGTTTGGCTGTATAACATAATATAAAATAAAAACAGAAAGTTATGGTTAATTTGTATGAGACAGTGGCCAAAACAGAACTTTTAAGCATTTCTAAACATTTTGGTAAAATATAGTAGTTTGTGGACACATGCTTAAATAAGCTATATATTTAGGTTATACACTAACAAATATCAACAGCAACAACATCAGGAACGTCTCGTTTTCAGTGGACAGCCAGAACTACATAATGTCTGTGTATTTCTAATCACAAGAGCTTAAAAAGGGGCCTTACTTTGGTTAAATAACACGAAAAATACTGTAGCGCTGATATGGCCTATACTACTGTATACTATATTATTCTATTCTATACTATAAGGTATATATATACTGTATAATACATTACATGTGGATAGTATAGCACTGTACAGTATAATACTGTACAATACTATACTATGTACAGTACAGTACTATACCATACTACAAAGTACTGTATTGTACTGTACTATACTATACTATACTATGCTATACTATACTATACTATACTGTACTGTATTGTACTATACTGTACTGTGCTTTAATATACTGTAATATAGTATGTTATACTAACTGTACTCTACCATACCGTACTTTAATATACTATACTATACTGTATTGTGCTTTAACATACTATACTATACTGCACAGTACTACACTCTACCATACTAAAGTATACTATACTCTACTGTAAGCTATGCTATGCTGCACTATACTCTGTACTATAGTATACTACACTGTACTGTACAGTACTATACTATTCTATACTGTATTGTACTGTACTGTACTGCGCTGTACTATAAAATACACTATACTATACACTATACCATATAATGTCATTCATACTATAAGAAAAAATATAATGATACAAACTACACTATATTAGTCTGACAGCTTTGGGACTGTATTAGGATGTGCATCGTCCCAGTAATTGTTCACTTCTCCAGATGGGATGTCTTTTAAACACATTGCATATCTCTGTGCTAAAGGTCTCTCAGATTTGCATGCAGTATGGCATTTTTGGCAGGAATCCAGTGCGATATGATCACTTATTTGATTAAAATTTACCGTGCTCTGCAGGACAGGAGCGGTTTAAGGAGAGTTGAGGTGTAACTGCTGACACCAGCAGAAAGCCTCGTTAATCTCGTTAAGGTTTTTTTTTGTTGTGAATGGGAAGATCTGCCTGCTGTCATCCAGCTAGCTTCTCATGGTCAATGGGCCTGAACGGTATGAACCCCAGCCTGAGATATAAGGATTGCTGTGATTTTTAGTATTTGAAATTTACTTCCTACCTCTTTCATTCTTTTGTTCATTTATTAATGCATTAATTAATTCAACCTTCCACAAGTCTTTCTCTGTTTGACAGATTCAAAAACACATTATGCATGCATGTGAAGAAAAGTTGTCAACACTAGTATGAAAAAGTTGTGGCCTTGTTTCTGCCATGGTCTACTTGGTCTTTTGTGTTCATACTGATAACAGGCAATCCCTGAAATAGTTCAAATTATTTTGTTTTGACTCAAGTGATCCAAAACATGAGGAGATAGAGTCAGTGAGGAATTTGATTAAATGTTTTGGTTAATGAATGAACAAACTGCTTCATTTCAAAATGAGATATCCACCATTTGAAAATTGAGTAACACCTTATCCAATGCTTGACAGCACAAATTAAAAATTAATTATGATAGTTTTTAAGGAGTGGTACGCACCTTAAGTCCTTGGTTGACAGGAAGACAACACTTACTTACAGAGTGGCTCTCTAGATAGTATGAATATTAAATGATAAACTTACAATCATATTTATCTTTTCCAGAATGGATCTATAGCGTTTTGGAAATTAAGAGCATTTAATGGTGTAACGATAACTGTGGTTACTCAAGCTGTCTTGTTTGACGTAGCATCCAAGCGCTGTGTTTGTTTTCCTGTGCAGATGGAGGTCTATAGTGTTGACTGTGACATCCGTCGATGTGTAGATCCATTGCCTCCTGAGCCGCTGTTGAGTAACTCCAGCATGTAGTCAGTTGAATCCGGAGAGGATCATAGCCTGATGACACTTGGCAAAATGGCACACTAATTATAGTCATTTTCATTTTGGGCAGGAATGCTTGAGCTTAGTCATGTGCGAAGCGTTGATACCTTTCAGAGCACGGACCGATGCTCCCACGACGTTTAGCCCTGCCAAATCTCTGCTGTGGATTGGCTGAGCCTGCAGCGAGCAGTGACACTCAGAGGCTTAGGTAGTTTCCACTGAAGGCTGGATCGGCAAACCGGTGACACAGAACAGTTTGGGGCCAGCCATGGGACGGCGTCCTGGCTGGGAATATTAGCTGCATTAAAATACTCTGAGCTGATGGCTCTGGCTTGGCTTCAGAACCAACACACTGCTCACATACACAAGCAGTGTGGCATTGTGACGGTGTTAGCTTTCCACTGCAGGATTTAATGGTGAACTGGCTGACAGGTATTTTCCCTCTGCACAGAGCTGCAGGTAGAGTGTAGTATTGGAGATTAATAAAATTGCTAGAATTACTAATATTCTTGATTGAGCCTCTGTATCAGGATTTGCAAATTAATCATTTTCAGCAGAACTGATGTGGTGATGTGGACTCCTGACACACTCCCCACCTCAGCGCGCGCGCGCACACACACACACACACACACACACACACACACACACATACACACACACAAGATAAGATTCTTCAACTGAGAATTTTGCAGATGATTCTTTACAAGGTTTCAGTGTTTTATATGGAATATGACCTTCTGAAACAATATGCTTTGTTAGATTGTTTTGATAATATAAGAAAAGATAAGATGATCTTCCCAGGGTAAGTGCAGCAGCAAAGAAAAGGTTTACGAAGGAGAATAAAGATTAAAAACGGTACTAAAGGATATGAATAAATAGCTACAGTATGGTAACCAATATATTAAAGCTAGAGCGTCTTCAAAGAGTTTGTTCTGACTAAAAAGAAATCTCAGTATGATGGCTATTGACAGACATACAGATTTACAAATTTACAGTCCAGTGCCAGGAGCATTTATGGAGGATGTGCAGATACGCATCATGATCAATAAAACTACTCACACAATCACTAACTTTGTAGTGCTACTGCATTCAGATCACACCAGATTTAGGAGGGAATGTATCTTCTTCCAAGATCGTTAAAGTAAAGTGATAGAGTCTGAAGTGGCTGCGTCCGCAGAGACCAGCACTTAGTCAGTACCAACTGTTTGGCTCGTCAGTAATTCGGGCCATCCCTCCCCTAGAGGATGGATCCCTGGGAAACCTCTGATAACTAAGACAATCAAGTGAAATTTCATTCATGCTATGTTTTCATTTTTGCCTTGTATTGATCTGAAGTCCCTTTGTTGTGCTGCTTTCCCTCCGTTTGTCTGTCCCCATGGATTTTTCAGCTGCAGTTGCTGGAAAATTTAGGCATTATCCTAAGTGCTGAATCCATCGTTTCTGTACTGGGGAATCATTTTTAATACAGCTGTAATTTGGTCAATTTTGTCTGTCACTTTTATATCGATGTCATATTCTCCAGCTCACAGTCTCTGCTGTTAATGTAATTGAGACAAATTGTCACAATTTGCTGTTGCCGGGTTTTCATATTTTTCCAGTAAAAGTGCAGTGGAGAGAGCAGTGGGCCCATTTATTTCTATGATGTTTCTATCTGCCAATATGAGCACTGAATCATTATTTTTTTTTTTTTTTTTTTTTTAAACCTTTATTTTATCAAGGGAAGATTGACTGAGCGCGCATGCTCCTTTCATTTCTTGTGATCCCAGATCAGCTGGAACAACCGGCGGGGGGGTGAAATGCCTCCCTCCTTCCCCACCTCCCCACCCACCCACTATAATTACTGTCAAAGTGCGCTTGAGCAAGGCACTTAACACCCAACTGTGCCAATAAAGCTGCTCAATGGCTGTCAGCAGAAGACTGTGGCCGCACTGGGCAGCTCTCAATGTGTCAGTGTGTGGAAGTGTGTGAACGTGAACCAGGTTGGGGCTCCGTCAACCTTCCCTGGAGAAATAAAGGTTCGAAAAACGGACATCCCAGTTGGCTTTGTATATTAATGCTGATGTTGGAGGCCATTTTATAAACCCGCTTGTCACCGGCAGATGGAAGGCGGCTATAATTTCATAGGCTCATACATTAGGAAGGAAGTCGGTACTTCTGTCCGCCTGTGTGTGTGATTGCATTTGCATAGAGGCAACAGGCGTGGGTTTGTCTCAGCGAGCGAAACCGGAGAGATCGGTGTAATACTTGATTCCCATTTACAAGCTGTGAATGCCAAATGTAGCTCATGATTGGTTTGGAGGATGACTTGTTCCAGCCTACCAGCCGCGGTAACTGTCGAAGGAAATAGCCTCCACTCCGCTGCGTGGCTCTGCGGCTGCTCCCTTCTCTGCTTCGAGTCCGCCTGCCTCGTCTTTACAATGCAGCTTGTAAACACTTAGGAGTCAAGCAACAAAAGAAAAGGAAAAAAAAAAAAAAGAAAAGAAAAGAAAAACAACAGGTTAATCTGATTGATGTTAGGCGTGTGCTTTAATCTGGAGGAGAGCTACTCCGCCACTGCCGCCCCGCTCTGAAGTGCTGGGGCTGTATAGTGGAGTGCTGCTCTGCCTCTGTGAAAGCAGAGAGGGAGGCAGAATGTAGATCAATATTCCAGGAACACACCAGAGACATTCTATTTTATTAAACATTTTCCCATTAAGGCGGCGGCGCGAGCGTTGTAGATCATCCCAACAAAGTCGTAAATCACAGAGAGACAGCGGTATTGGAAACAATGGGCAGAATCAGAGGAGATTACCGACAAACAGGAGCGGTTCGGTGTTTGTGTCGAGATGTGGCCGAGCCTCACGTTGCTTATTGCTGTATTACTATGCATTTCATCTGAGGGGATGGCATGCTGATTGTGTAGCAGAGTGTAATCATATTCATAGTGTGCCATCACAATGTTGCAGGCGTACCTTACCACAGCTGTGGCTTTCATTTGACTTCAGTCACCTGTTGATATTAATAATGATAATAATTTTAATTAATATCATGAATCACTTGTTTTTAACCTTATTTAAAAAGGGAAGATTGACCGAGCTCCATGCTCTTTCCTAGTATCTCCCTGCTTCACATTCACACTGGGAGCTGCCCAGTACAACCACAGTCTTCTACTATTGGTCACACTGCCACACTGGAGTAATTGGTAGTGAAGTCTCTTGCTTCTCATTCAGTCTCCCCATTCAGATTTACCCAGCTGGTCTGATGTTCGAACCGGCAACCTCTTCCTCCGTAACATCTGGCCTCTACAGTTTGTTATGTTCGCCTAAGTGGAAAACTGCAATCTGGATTTTTGCTGATGCTCACATCCAATTTAGAAGGAGTTAGCTGGTAGGGGTGCGGTGCCTTGCCCAGGGACACTTCAACAGCACAGATGGCTGTAGCTGGGATGGAATCTGTTACTGTTTAGTTCCAGGGTGTTCTCCTCGAGCACTAAACCACCCTGGCTGCCACCCAGTTCGGTTTGCACATCGATGCTGGTGTTGGAGGCCATTTTCTAAACCTGATTGTCGCCAACAGATGGAGAGTGGCTTTAATTTCATAGGCTTGTACATCAGGAAGAAGGAAGCTGGTGAATCTGCCGGTACAATTTGCTCTGTTAGTATCCTGTTCATTTCCCATGTACTCACCACTCATTAATCAAGTCAAGTCAAGGTAAATTCATTTAGAAAGCACTTTTAGCAAACAGGTTTGTCACGTGTGCACAACATATGACCCGAAGGTAGATGAAACGATAGAAACAAGAAAAAACAGAGCTTTGTGTGTGTGTGTGTGTGTGTGTCCATTCGTATTCACTTACATGTCACTGTTTCTCCAGTAATAATATCTCTTCAAGAACAGAAATTCACATCCCTCTCTCCCCTTGTCTCCTTACTATTGGTTACTTATAATTTTGACACTATAGTAATTTAGACTAATTGAACTTCACTCATTGTAAGTCTGCATCAGTGTCCAGTTAAATGCCTAAAATGTAAACTGTTGGCATCTCCATCAAATAGTGTTGATTTTTTGTACCATTTTGTTTGTGCACCCTCCAAGGATCTCAGAATAACAGAGGACAGAGAGATTGAATGACTCAGTATTACCATAACATCTTTGTTATTCATATTCATCTTTACCACCGCAGTCTAATCCACATACATATTCAATGTGCTGTGGACAATCAGAGGTTTTGAGGAGACAACATGCTCAGGTCTTTAGGGAGGTGTTGCCTGCTTCCTCTGTGCTGTTTGTTGAATGCAGCTTGATGAAAATGAGGAAAGTATTAATTGTATCGCAAAATCCCAAGCAGCGCTGCAAATCAAAACACTTCAGGCCCACATAAATTACATAGGTATCAATTTTTTCATAATCACAATATCATCTCCATATTTTACTGGGATATATGATTTTAGCTCAATATAGACAAAGTAATGTCTCACTGGTGCAAGCCAAGTGTCATATTGTCTTGTTTATATGATTGCAGAGGCCAAAAAAATATTAGTGATGAATACATCAAATACATTTTTGGTGCATCAAGTCAGCCAAAACAAGCTTGAATAAAAAAAAAAAATTGCAGACATCACACAGAAATAAGGTTCACAGAATTTGCTGTCTTTATAATGTGATGGAGATATGCTGGGGGAGTGTAAGTATTTTTTTGACAAATATTTTTTTGTGAGTCTGGACATCGATTTAAAGCGTTCTTCATTTGATCGTTGTATTTTCCAACTGGCTTTCCAGTGTCATTTGACTGAAACCCGACTTAAACAACTGCCAAACAGCTGCAGTAGCCATCTTTTTAATTTCCCTCACCGCTGTTTCAAAGTTAGTTCACCCTTGTTGAGGGGGAATAACAGTGTATTTTGCCTTCCACAACTGCAAGTGGTGCTGTTCTACACTAGAGTTAAAGGGGCAATAAGTAAGATTTTTACTGCCCCAAAATGACTATAATATATCTGCGGGGGGTTGATAGAGTTGTTGTTCAATACCAATGACTCAGTGATTACTTGGCCAGGTGCTGACATTTCTGACTTTCAAAACTCACTTTCTGGCCCTTACTCTGTTTTGGAGTTTCAAGACACTGCCCCCCCTGGGAGGGATAAGAGGGGCACAGGCTGGGGCCTCTGCCAGAAACCTGTTGATGTTTTTGCAGTTCCTACTGGTCACCAAGAGAGGTTGGTAGAAGTCATAGATTACTTAGTGCCCCTTTAATAAATATCAAGCATATGCAAGTGATATTTTAATAGAAAACCAGGGGCGGTCTTAACATTAGGCAAAGGTAGGTGACTGCAAAATTAAACCAGCACAGGACACAAAAATCTCTTTAATATTTTTTATTCTGAACCAATGATTGATTCTGTAAAATCAGTAGTTAAATAAAATTGGAAGACAGGGTGGTCCTTTCAGTTCTGCTTTTTTAAATAAAACCAGTCTCCAAAAAGTTGAAAACAAAAAGATAAAATTGCCAATGCACAGTCATTGTATAAAACACAACCTAAGGCACTTGAGACAGCTCTAAACTAGCCTTCACACAGCTTTGCAGCCTAATACACTGAATGCACTATAACTGCACTACACTATGAATGGTACTTAAATGCAGTTAATCACTATAATTCTGCAGTCAAACATAAATTGCATAAAAAACAACAATCAGGAGTACATACATAACTGTAGTGGTTCTTTCCTGAGTAAATGATATAAAATACCACAAACCACATTCAGTTAGAAACCTAACATTCAACCAAGCTACTAAAATGGCTTCCTACCTCTTCCCGGTCTACACTCTTTAATCAACATAAAATAAATGAAACACCCCTCTTTTTGTTACAATTAATTATTTCAATCTTTAGTCATGGTCACCCCCCCTAATCAGTCAGGCTATAGTGGGTTATTCCACTTCTAGTGTGATTTTGCTACTTGATTTTAAGCTCATTTTCCTTGCCACTGCATCAGCAGCTGAGAGAGAAGTAACACATAAACAATAAGCAAAGCTACACAAGTGGGGCAGAAAAACAGAAAGGAACAGAACAGAAAGGATGGATTAAAAAGGGAGAGGGTTGGGATTCAGGGGGCCCCATGCTTGCCTTTGCCTTGGGCCCCCAAATCACTAAGTCCGCCCCTGTAGAAAACACAAATGATGCACCACGGTAATGAATATGATACCTCGCACATTTTCAAATACCCCGGTATACGATCATATTTGGATACCGGCCAACGTTATTCCATGGATCCGATCCCAGTGTGAGGGCTTCATTTCCTCTCAGCCAGCCCTCCCCTCCTGTCACTGGGCGTCTGCAGGGAAATCAGCAGCGGCCCGGCAGTGTTGTGCGAAAGCAGAGCATTGCTGGGGCGAGCCGTCGTGTCTGCTAGCGGGTCGTATTAGCCGCTCGGCTTTTCGCCTCGAGAATCAGCTGCCTTCAATGCCGCTCATCTGAACATCAACAGTGTTGCTCCATCGTTGTGAAGCAGCTCACGGCTGCCAGGCTGTCACAACACACACACACATTTACACACAACACACACATTTCACCTAGCAGGAGGAGGTGGTCGCCGTTCAGCACGGCCACAGAGGCAGTGTGTATGAGTGTGTCTATGAGTGTGTGTGTGTATGTATCTACTGTTTGTGAGTGTCTATGTGTGTGTTTAGGTGTGCATATGTGTGTATGCATATGTGTGTGTAGTATATGTATGCATGTATGTGTATGTATGCATATGTGTGTCTATGTGTGTATATACTATGTGCATGTGACTATGTATGTACAGTATTTGTGTCTGTATGTATGTGTATGTATGAGTGTACCTACAGTAGGTGTGTCTATGTATGTTTACATGCATGTGTCTATTTGTATATATACTGTATATGTTATGCATATGTTTTGAACAGGCAAATCATGAATTTTAGCTGCTCTGGTATTGCCTTTCATAACATTATGTTGTTTTAATTAACATTAACATCACTAGCTGGCAAGTGCTAATTAGGAAATAATAAACAGAAACAGAAACAAACTCAATAAAATTACTTTCAAGCTCACCTTAGACCCCAATGATGGAAGTAATTGTTCTCCAAGCATCGTTTTTGAGACCTTTATTCCTTCAGTCTTTCAAATAAAATAACTGGGAAGCTTTAGCTGTAATCAACTTCTTGTTCATTTTGGAACTATTGTTCATGAAACAAAATCACATCGGTAAGGAAATAAGGAAACACGTAAATCGGATTGGCTGTTGACAGCCGATGACTGCAAAAAGCTCAGCTGTTTCCTTGGTTACCCAGCTCTATAGGAAATAAATAGACTTCTGCTGACTTGTTGATCGTGTTGCTTGCAGTCTGAAGACACAGTCGGTGTTTGATGGATTAAAGACGTTGATTTGACATGTGATATTTGGGATGACCATGCCACCGAATACACAAGTGTCTTTCAGCTTTTAATCATAATTTCGTCTTTCCAAAACAAAACAATAAAGCCTTCACCATGTCCTCAGTTGCATCTCCTCATTTCCACAGCTTAATTGAAGCCTGTGTGCCCTCTGCGTTGCCCATTTCAATGCTGTTTCATAACCATAACAAACAAATCATTTACAAATGCTCTCTTACCTTAAAGCTAATTTGGAGGCGCTGGCTCCGGTGCTTTTATCCCACGACACTGAACTCTGCAGCTCTCCCTGGGAGTCTGCTAGTCTTAGTAGAAGTAAAGTCATCTGCAGCGTTTATTTAGTCTGTCTCCCACCCTCCTCCTCTTCCCCTCACATAGATTAAGCTTCAGAAGCAGCCTCTTGGCAATTAAATCTATCAGAGGGCAACAGAGAGCGCTCTGTCAGAACTGTTCCAATAATTGCAATTTAAATGAATATGGATTCAAGAACTTTGACAACACGCAGCCAGTTATTTTGCAACTTGGGACTGAAAAAAAAACCGACTGCTCCCCCCCTGCTATGCCCCCTGCTTTGTTTTCCCCCCTCTCTCCACAGATGAATAAGAACCCCTCATTTACAATTCTCTTTCTTTCTGCTTGCAGACACATAGAGAACTGGACGGGACTGCAGACTCTGAGAGACGTCGATATGGAGCTGTACACTGGACTACAGAGACTGTGAGTGTTGATACTGTCATCTGATGTGGAGGGACGGGAGATACTTCACTGAATTTCACTCCTACTGCGGTGCAGATCTGGAGAGGGACAGTGTAACCTGTACTGCTGCTAATCCCTATTTTCCATCAGGCCCGCCTGCCCGCTGCAGAGAGGCAAATGGGTTTTCTCCTGGAGAGGAGAGCGGTGATTCAGCTCGGAGCATAAGTGGCTGCAGCTGTTGCATCACCGGCGCGGCGTCGGGATTTAATGTCCGATACTCCTCCGAACGCGACGCAATCCCGGCTAATTCTCTGAGGAGATGACAAGGTGTTAGTCGGGTTGCGGAGAGAGAAGAGGGAGTGAAGGGTGTGTTACTGATCCTAACACAAGCTGATCTTTAAACAAGCTTTTAATTCTCGACAGTCACACGCCGGTGGAACATCCCCCTCGCTTTGCTCAGCCACTGATCAAATAATGCTAAAAAGCAGCAGGGAAAATTGAATTAGGGGCCCCTGCTGTAGCCTTGTGATTTTTTTTTTTCTTGTCTCTTCCCTTCTTAAAGCAATGTTACGCTCCTTTCCTGCTTTGCTACCCGCACTATGAGGCCACATCCTCTACATCCCCCACCTCTCCTCTCTCTGCCCTCCGCCTCCTCACCCCCTCTTCCTCCTCCTTTTTTTCCCCCTCCACCCTCAGAGAACCATATTCCCTTTCGCCCTCCGAAGTCAGAGCCGGCCTCTCCCCTGATCTCCTTGATCCCTCATCAGGGAGGCCAAGTGCAATATCTCCCCCGCTAAATTAGCATTTTTCTCATTACCACCACCTCTCTCTTGCTGCCTTGTCTGGGGACAGGCGGCTCCTCCCTGGCCGGGAAGTCGGGCCCCAACTCCCCCGGCCCTCCCAGGAAAAAGGCTGTTACCTTGCGCGGTGCTCTCCAGCCAAATTTCTTATTTCTTTCTCTGACTGACCGAGCTACATTTACATACTTTACATACTGACGGAGCCATGGCCGCCTGTGTTAACTCTCTCCCTGGGGCTGTTAGCGGTGCGGAGGCCTGAGGGCATAGTTACTGCAGGAGAACTGCTGGACAGCTACAGCACCTAGTTTTAGATTTCACCCGGTTCATCTTTTCACGGTGAATAAAGATGAAATAAGTCATTGGCTTATTCAGATATGTTATGTATTAGCACATCAATATGTTCTGGAATAAGGAGATGGCACCTAAACACACTCAGTAATTTGTTTTTCTCATATCTACAGTACATCACAATATAATATCTTCACATTTTAAGTTACAGGTGCACAGATGTTATTACTGTTGTTATCACGCTCATATAATTGAATTAATTTCCAAAACTGTATACATGCATTTTGGATTAAAAAAACAACAAGCGCCACCCTGATGTTCATCATTCAATAATCATACAAACCGTTTCATGGTTAAGACCCTTAAATTAGAAGACCGCCATTTGGTGGGATTTTGTCCTAAGAAACCCATCTGATCAGATTTTTTTTTTTTTTTTTTTTTGGAGCTCCTCATTCCCTATCATATAGTGGATCAAGTCTTGAAAAAAATTGTTTTATTTCAACCAAGGACATAAGCAATCTACTATCCTTTAAAAACCACTATAATTTGTTTTAATTCTTTTACTACGATTCATTTTAGAGTAGATGACATTTTGCAAAAGGACATGTCATTTTTGAACAAAACACTTGTATTCAGAGAGCGCTTCTATTGGGTTTGCCAAGGGAGTTCTAAGGCATGCCCATCAGGCAGAAATGTAAAAAGCCTTCATTTCATGGCTAGTTTAAAAGAGCATATTGAAACCAACTGTATTTCCTTTGACTGTTACTCTTTATTTACCAAATAGGTTTAAATCCACATCCATCTTGCACAATCTGTCTCAGTCTAGGCTGAATTGATGCCTTCCCAGAGGGACTCAAGCTGTGATCAGCTTTTACAATGGTTTAGAAGAGGGCGTCGCAAACTTTTTCATATTCAAGACCCCAAAATAGATAAACATTTGAACACAGAACCCCTTTTTGGTTAGATTAGATTTTGTCCTAAGGAACCCCATCTGGGAAGATTGTTGTTGTTAGATGTGATTTAGTATGAAATCGTCATTAATAGGTGGGGTGTTAACCTGATTACAACATTCATCTTGGTACATCAGTGTGCTAACTTCTAGGGAGTGAAATAACAATGAAATTAAACGGTTCCTCATTTTGCTGGTGACCCCCTGGAAGTTTCCAGAGGACCCCAGAAAGCCACTCAAGGACCCCTGGAGGACCCGAAACCCCACTTTGAGAACCAGTGAGTTGGGTAATGAAACGCCACATCCCAGTCAGATACCACAGAGAAGTGATCAGACCTCTAGAACGTAATCGGCACCAACAGCTGCGTATAATCAGCACACTGCGTTATGAGGCGCTCACTGATGATGTCAATGACTTCTTTGGGGAGAGACATCTGTGATTACAAGATTAGAAGTCATTACCATTGTAGCCAAGCACAGTGGTTCCCAAACTGGGGCACAGGGAATCCCAGGGGGGCTTGAGTGGATTCCAGGGGGTCCCCAGCTAAATGAGGATTAGCTTAATTTCACAGTTACTTCACTCCCTGCAAGTTAACACAATGAGGGAATGTATAAGAATGCTGATCGGAGGTTTCACTGTCTTGTACAGTAGAGACAAAACCCTTTTTGTCTCTACTGTACAGGTTTTGTCTGTGGTCCAAGGCATCTCTGCTTTGGGTCCTTGACATGAAGAAGTTTTGGAACTAGTGTTATCCCAATAACTGAAAGTTCAATCTGACTTCAATGCCACTGCGAAAGATTGAATCCAACATTGATACTTTCACCAGATGCGTTCTGCAAGCTGAAAGTCCATTTGAGTGTCACCTTATAGAGGGCGTACA
Source organism: Centroberyx affinis (assembly GCF_046629955.1). Classification (NCBI taxonomy): domain Eukaryota; kingdom Metazoa; phylum Chordata; class Actinopteri; order Beryciformes; family Berycidae; genus Centroberyx; species Centroberyx affinis. The sequence goes on from NW_027280922.1 coordinate 90,813, forward strand.
CGTGTGGATTGGAACAGTTAAAGAGAGGAGAGGGATTAGAATAGACAGAGCAGCAGTCTGGCTCCTGGCAGTGGACTGCAGCAGTCAGCACAAAATTCAACCGAGTTAAACAGCTGAAAACATGACAACAGCATCAAACAGTCCACCTGGTCTTGAACTGAATCCCAGTCCACCTGAACCGGTTGACGAAACTGGTGCCAGGAGCGAAATTCATGATTATGCGTATTTAAAATTGGTTTTAGCTTTAGTTTATTTGCACATATAGGCAATGATAAAACACTTAGGCCCTGATTTACTGAAGCCTTTCATGGGTGCAAAAACTTTTAGCATGTGCCAAACCTATGACATAACTCCTGATTGGTCAAGCAAATTATCTTGCGCCTATCACAAGTGTTCGTGCTGACTTTGAACATTGCAAAGGTGTTTGTACCCACTAAGGGTTTTAGTAAATCTGGGCCTTAAAAATAGGAAAGACAAAACGTAAAACAAACTGAGACAATAAGAAAATAATCAAGATGAGGAACAGAGAGGTCAACTAGTCAACTGAAACCAAATTACATCAAAACTCAACAAATTGCACCAAGAATGAATAAGGGAAATGAGAAAACATGAAAACAGCCATGATGCAGTTAAATGATCATAGTATCATAGGGAAAGTAAGATTGTGTGCGTGTGTTAGGAAACGGAAAAAAGACGAAATGGCTTTGTTGTGGTCGTTTGGTGACAGTTACATGAGTATTGTACCGTTTCTCTGTTTCAGAACCATCATGAACTGCAACCTGAGGGTGATCCAGGCCCGGGCCTTCGCTCAGAACCAACACCTCCGCTACATGTGAGTAAACACTGCCTCTCTGACAGCTCCGCTTTCTGTTTCAAGGCGGCTGTGACCCCGCACGCCGCCTATCTGCACTGACTTCACAACGTTTAGTATGATTCGCAGTATTCTGATGTAGTGTTTGATAGGTTGTAGAATATGGCGGCAGATGAGTTAGTGTTGAACAGAAGATGATGCCACTGATAGGGACCGGCCTGGAGAAAATTGTGGCACTGCTATTACTGTCGCAACAGCCTCACATCTTAAATGAGACATCCATTATTTGCCTCGGATAATTGGATTCCTATCTGCCCCGGTTCTTTGTGCTTCGGTAGAGCAACATGCCAAAGACGCACTTCCATTTAGTCTGCACTCGCCGAACTGACAATTTGTCCAGGAGGCCAAGCATCAGAGAGCGTGGGGGAAGAGTAAAGTAATTTCTTTAACAAAGGCTGATGTGTCACTATATGACAGCCTGTTATTCCCCAATTTTAGTTTGAGTAAACACGCCGAGGAACTCAGTCACAGTCTTTTACCTGAACACACTGCCATTTGTAATTTTCAGTTGTCGGCTGAGAGGTAGTTTGGTCTCTCTTTTCTAGTGTGGGTGACCACTGTTAGGCTTGACTGTTGACTGTCTGCACCTTGCACTGTTTGTGTGTGTGTGTGTGTGTGTGTGTCTGTATCTGTGTGTGTGTGTGTGTGTGTGTGTGTGTGTGAGCAGGGAGAGTAGTCCCTATGGGAGTACTAAAGAATGGGTATTCTTTTTTGTTGTCTGAAAATTATATCTTATATCTTAGGGGCACAAAGCGAACTCATTATCAGATTTGTGTTGACTTTCAAGTAGATTCTTTTGTGCATAGGAAATCTGAGTGTGGTGTACACATTTCTGTGTGTGTGTGTGTGTGTATGTATGTGTGTGTGTGTGTGTACGCCTTTTTAAAAAGGGGGTGTTGCTTGTATCCTTGCCTAGCGAGGTGATTGGCTGAGCTAATGGAGCTCATCAACATTTAATGAGTGGGATGAAAGTTATTAAAATCCTCCCTTTACTTTAATTGTCTCTCCAGCAGATGGACTTGCTAATGCAGGACCATGTTGGAAGACAACAAATAAAAGATGTCCTCTTCCTCCCTGACAAAACAAAACAAAACAAAACGGCCAATTACAGTCCAGTGGTGGGGTGTTCAAATTATGAGGGCAAAAAAGAAAAGGAAGAGGCGATGATGTAACACTTACCAGTACAAACAAAAATCTATTATGTTTCCAGAAAAGCCTTAATTTATGCTTTACCCCCTTAAAAGATCATATAACTTTAATCAGTTTGATACTACTCACGATAATAATAATATCCTCTGCATTTCACATCATAGAGGATTTATGTCTGACTGAACAGTGAACAGTAAACCCTATGCTGTAGGGATGGGACGATATGTCAAAATTCAATATATCGCAATAAGAAAATGTGACAATACGTATTGTGGGGCAGAAAAATGAATCGCGATATTAGCTCCATTTAATTCTGCTGTAGTTTCCCTTCACAATTTCTCAAGCTCTCCATCCAAATTATATTATTTGCACTTTGTAATGGCATTTTTAAATTGTGGTTCTATTCTAGGAAGCCAATGCCATTTCTAGAAAGATTTATGACTCAGAAATAAACATGATTCTGCAGTCATACTTTGTTGTCACTGAACTTTTATTTATTACATCGTAGCATGGTTGTATTGAATCATATTGTGAGTTAAGCATATCATCCCATCCCTACTATTCTGCAAATGACAAGGTGGATAAAGTGAGTTCAGGTGGCTTTACCCTCCACTACATCCTGGCCTTTCACTCCTCCAACATGGAGGCATTTGCATGGTAACCAGTGGAAACCCCTGTCCAAACAGTCCATGACAGGCCTCTATTGTGGACTCGTTCATGCAGGCAGATGGTTGCTAGGTGACGAGGAGGATGATGATGTCAGACAAGATTAATTATTATGTCTAACCCTAATCCTCAGAAGACCGGCCTCATTGATGTCTGTGTCAGGCAGGTCTACTCAAAGCCCGGCCCGTCAGAGACCCAACTGGTGCCTCCTTTGTGGGGAGAACTGAAGCCAGTCCCTTCATCACAGGTTCAGGCCACCACAGGCTAAATCAGACAGATTAAAAATCTCTTTATCCCAACCTGATCACTGCAATTAACACTCCACCCCAATTACAACCCCCCCTCCCCCCACTTCCTCGGTCATTCTCCTGCTCTTTGTTTGATCAAATGTGTCACGTGTGCTTCTGTTGAGTATGTATGGTGCTGCATGCCTTGACTCGACGATGACACCCAATGCCTTCATGGAGGGGTGAGAAGGGCAGAGCTCCCTGCACCCTGGATGCTTTAGGTAATACTGTAATCTGCCACACTTTCATATAAATAGATGTCCATTACTGATGACGCTATGGTGAGTCAACCTATAGCCAGTTCATGAAAGCTTTTACATGTGCTGTTCCAAACACCTGCTGTCTGGTAGGTCTCTCAGTGTAAAATCAACACAGGAATGACTGCTTGCCACCAAAGCTGTCGCCAAAATAAAAAAAACAAACACAAACTATCAACAATAATCTCGAAGATTACCACTTTAACAGGAAGTGCTGTTAATATGAAACCCACATCTTAAGTGTAAATCCTTCCTAGCTTGGGCTTTTGTATATATATATATATATATATATATGTATGTATCTTATGTTGAAATGTTACTTCTCTAGCTTGTTGTTTGTGTTTTTATGCCTTGTATTTGTTTATGCTGCATATAAGCCGACTGACAAGCTCTATCCCAAAATAACATCAACCTGTTTCATAAGGAATAGAAATAGAATAGAAATGACATAGCCTTGGCTGCATTTTATATCCCTTTTTGTAGCCTTGTTTATTTTCATACTGGCTCTCGTCAAAGCATCAGTGTTGTCATTATTAGGTGACCTTGATCGGCCAACTGTATTTTTATTGTAGCCCGTAATAACAAGCCTGTTTATATCAGAGCCTGAGAGAGAGAGAGGGTACTTGATTCTGATTGGCCGGACATTACAGCAGTAGTTGCAGGGTGGCTCAGAGATTAGTGTTGTAACCAGAAGGTCGCAGGTTCAATCCATGCAACAGCCAGTGTGTCCATCAACAAGCAAATCCTTGGGGAAGACACTGAACCTGTAACTCTTTAGCAATGCAGTCCAGATGAGAGTATCAGCTGAATGACTCAGATGGAAATTTAACACGTGCTAGGCAATACCAAGCTCCAAACTGTGATTAACTCTCCAATATTAAATTTGTTTAGCATACATTTTAACGAGACGCCTCTCTGACACAAATATTTGATCGCCGCTCTGAAATAATGTTCTGGCGAGGTGCAAACAGGAAATCAACATCAACCTCTTATAGTATTTACATTTTAAGCATCTCGACTTATAATGAGTGTAACAGCAGGATGAGCTTCAGTTCCTAGAAAAACAACATTACAAGCAACCAGTAGTGAGGAGATCAAGGGTCAGAGGTCACAGCACCCAGACAATGGATGGAAAAATATCTGTGACCCTAAAATGGATTATAGAGAAGTCCTTGGGGGAAGATATGTATATATCAAGTCCATTCTTTACAGCGCTGCCTCTTCCCCATAGTCAGTAGGTCATATCTGAAATGCAGGGGAAGGTTTTATTACAACTGCAATATTGCAGAAGGCAGTCTTGTTTTATATTACATTGCATGACTTGGTTAACCTACAGTTATACATAAGTTGAGGATTTTATGCAGCTGAGTCTAGCCTGGCTGGTTAACAATAACTTTCAGTGAATATGGATGCACTGTGTGGGCTTCCTAAAAAAAGCATCAGTGCTCCGGTGGCCTGGGCCAGGTGGACGGTTTGCATGTAATCAACTAATTTGAGTGTAATTGAGGAGGTGTAAGGTCTAATTAAAGTGGTTGTTTATCACTTCTGACAACTATTACCTGTGTTTCTCTCTCTCTCTCTCTCCTTCCATACCAGATGACATTTAGTGGCAAACATTGCTGCTTCATTTATAGTATTTAAAGTGGTAATCCATGACTTATTTTTTTGTCTCCATCTTTGCCACTAAGCGCTCATTGCTGTGGTGTTTCTCTGCACTGCTCTTCCCAGAGATCACCTGTCAATCAAACAGTGTGTCCAGCACTGTGATGTCTTTCTTCTTGGATTTTCTGTTGATGCAGTTTGAGTTTCTGTAGGTGGCGCTCTATTCTTTGTCTGTTCAGCCATGGTGGCTTTCACTGCTCATGCTAATTACCCAGTTCTTCTTCTTCTATTTATCCCAAACAAACCTGAAATGTAAAACACTTCACTCACCTGTATAGCAGAGGATTTCTCCATAGAAAGACCTACCAGACACTGGGGCACCAATCAGCAATAGTATCAAAATTGACTTTTATTTACACGAAAATGTTGCCAGTTACTACCATAACTTTTCTCCTAGTAGTACCTGAAGCTTTTATTGTTGTCTGTGTCTGTCAGTAGCTGCAATGCTGGAGTCTTTCCACTGATGTTTGGTGGCTCCAGGTCTCTGCTGTCTTTGTAGTGTTTACAGGAGAGCAGAGAATGACTCAAGTATCTCTGCTGATTGGCAATGGGAGAACTCTTTCTCTCTGTCACTGTCTCTGTCTCTCTTTCTCTCTCTCTGTCTCTCTCTCTCACCCGTATTTGAATATCAGTGCCCCCCCCCCCACCCTACCCCTTTACCCACCACACGACAGACAAAGCAGAGGTTGAAGAGGGAGATGTGCACACAGCGAGGGGGGTGAGAGGTGTGCATTGATGCTAAATAATTGAAAGGAAACTTTAGCTTATCTGGGTTAGATCTGCACATTGTTATTACAGTGGTGCCGGTGCTGAATGTGACAGCCAAAGTGCAATTTTGCTGCTATGGAAACCTTCCCAGCCTGCAGATGTACCGGCCCACAAGTTCAGCTCTGGATCTCCTCTGTAGTGGTGGGCGGGTGAAAAAAAATTAAAAAAGTTTTATTTCCAACCCTGACAGTAAAGTTGACTCATGGATAGAAGGATAATGAGAATCAATGTGAGTCTGAGAGTAGCACCTTCAATCTGTTTTGATTTTGTTTTCCTCTGCTTTGACATCTAAAGTGGTCAAAGATGGAATTTTCATTATAGCTGCAGCCTCAGACGGTTTCGTATCGATATTTACACAACAGGCTGTTTCTAGCAACAACGCCGCCATTGTTGTGGTAAGATAATATCAGCTGGTCTTCTTATGGCAGGCATCAAAGACAGAAAGGAGAGAGAGTAATGAGGCAGAGAGGGACGATGATGAGGTGAGAATGTAGTATTCATCATCATCAAAGATTGGCACTGTGTGTTCAACTCGCTTCTCATCACAGGTCTCAAAATTTGCAAATATATCCCCCGAACTAAAAAACAATTTAGTTTAACATATGTTATTTACAACTGCATCGGATGATGTTTACAGTTAGAATTACTTAGAATTTTTTAAGGAAATATAGAAAACTAAGGCTACAAATTCATTTTGATTTGGATTATGGTATTGGATTGTATTTAGAGTTTTATTGCTATAGTTATTGCTGTAGTAGTGTATTATTGCTGTAGTGATTTATTCTACAGGGGTGAATTCTTTTACCTCAGCATGGCGAAGGGACTGGACTGGATTAGCGTCATTATTATTAAATCATTATTGTTTATTGCTCATTGTAGCCTGCTCTGTTTTGTTCTCTCACTTGCTCACAGGCCACAAGCTACTGTGGAGCAGTGATGACGTTACCTCACTCAGCAGGTGGAGTTGACACCATTTAAAAATGGTTATACAACACCGGAAGATGTCCCAGCGGTAGGAAATGGAGCTCACCCACCCAGGCTTTGGGTTATGACATAGTTGTGTATCTGTGTGTGTGTCCACAAATGTTTTACTGTGTCAGAGTGCTGGCCAGCAGTAGTGCTGCCGACAGAACAGAGGGCTGTCAGGTGGACTGAGCTTGTGCATATGCATTGAGATAAACGGCAATATGATATAATTGTATAGATTCTACTTTAGCTTCAGCTTACATGCATGATATTGGTCAGCCTGCTTACTGAGTGGGAGAAACGGGCTCCCGATCTCAGCGGACAAACATGGCGGAGAAAATGAAATTTAAATTTCTGGCTCTGTGATCCTATGATGTGCCACGTGCCACGGCCGACCAATGGTGTAACTTCATCAGTCAGTCAGTCAGTCAGTCAGTCAGTGAGTGACAGACATTCGCGTTTATAGGGCTGGCCCCTCTGTTGTGGTCCAGCCAAAAATGGATAATAATAAATTGCAACCTTTCTGATAAAAATAGTGTATTATTTTATATAACATCCAGTTTGAACTCAAAATATTGTTCAGCAATGTACCATACAGTTTAAGAGCAAATGTTCATAGCTTAAATCTAAATTTGACTGGACTTGATTTGACCTTACGCTTGACTTGGCTTGGCTTGCTTGGTTGGGACTATGGACTTGCTTGTGACTTGGACCATATGACTTGTTGCTGACTTATGACTCGAGGAACTTGGTCCCATCTCTGATTAATACATTAAGACAACAGCCAACTGCTGGAGACCTATTGGTGTAATTTCAACAACACCGTCCTGTTGGCCTGCTCTCCGTCCAGCCTCCCTTTGATTCCTCCATGTGTCTGGGTACAAACACCCAGCGCTCATGCTATGCCACCACGGCCTTCATCTCACACACATTTACCCCCCGCACAAAGCGGCCGATGGAAATGAACTCCGTCAACAAAGGCACCGCAAACAAGGTCCCGGGCTTTCAACTCATTTGCGCCGGCGCCGGGCCCCTTTTTCCATTTGATGCCGCTGGTCGGCCAGGCGTCGCGCGTCCTGCTTGTCCTCGCCTTCGTCAAATTAAAGGTCAGTGTCTGGATGGTGCGGCGACTCTTCTCTTTATTCCCGTGCAGCCAAGGGAGAGGCCCAATAAATCTGGAGGGAACGTTGTCACCAGGGAGTCGGAAAGGTCACTCCCCACAGGGAGAAGGAAGTGGAGAGACTCTCTCTCATTAAATCTTCCCGCCTACGTGTTTTTTTTTTTTTTTTATTCCAAAATGTCACTTTCACACTCAGGTCAGCCGGCTGGCTGGCCTGAGACCGCCTTTAATTAGAAGTCTGATTATTCTCTGTTTACTCAGCCGAGGCTTTTAAACCCTCTGCTTCCTCTTCAGCATTCCTTTAAAACAGACCTCCTTCTCCTCCTCCTTGTCTTTTTGAAAGAGTTACTTCTTCGGGTGTTGAGGTATTAACATTGAGCCGACGCTGACTGGGAAATGAAGCAGTTGCCCGGGTGACACCTGCGACGTCGGTGGAGTTCCGCCCGGCGCTTTTATAGGCATATAAAAATAGAGAGGTGATCTCCAAGGTGTAAATGAATGCTAAGCCCTGTGTGATATACTGTGAGTGTCAAGCATCTTGCCTTCACATCGTAGGCGGTTAGCTGATGCTCTTATCCAGAGCGACTTGTAATGAGTGAGGAGGTAGAGCTCAGTGTATCGCTTGAGGTCGTCCCCAAAGTACACATAGTTGTTGATGGACACATTAGTTGTTGCAGGGTTTGAACCTGTGACCATTCATTCAGCCCAGGCACCCTGACTAGTGTGGGCAGATGAGTTGTCAAGTGTATATTTAACTTCTCCATTTAACCGGCCTCAAAGCGAAGAAAAACAGGTTTATCTGTGTCAAGTAAGTGTTAGTCAGATATTCTCTTATGACTAACGCACCATTTTAGCTGGAATATATCTATGCTGAGTGATATATACAAAACTGAGGTGGCAGTAGCCTAATAGTTAGAGAAGTGAACTTGTAACCGGTTTGGAGAGTTGCCAGTTTTAATCCCAGACTGGCTGGTGAAATTTGTGAGGGTGGAAGTGAACGAGACAGACTGCAATTGCTTCATTAGAGCTGCTCAGTGGCCAACAGGAGAGGACTGTGGTTGTACTGGGCAGCTCCCAGTGTGAATGTATGTAACGGTGTGACTGTGAAGCAGGGTGTTGCTAAAAAAAGAGCAGATAGTGCTGTGCAGATCTTTCCCAGTTCAAATAAAGGTTTGGAATAGATTACTGCACCAGTAAAAACTGTGATAGAGCCTTTATGTCTCCCTATCAGCAAGCATATCATCATCAATCATTTAAAATGGAAGGCTGCAGATGTGAACAAAGCCTCGCTGTGCCAGTTAATGGTAAAACACCTCTACAGGTGCAGGTGTAGAGAGTTTAGAGCATTAAGGCAAATTGAAGTTTAGTTTTGACAATTTAAACAGTTGATCTTGTTTCATAGATGTCAGACATAAACATCTTTCACCAGACAGTAATTAAAATTTCTGGTGTAAAATCCCCTCGCTGTTATTTATTAATATAACAGTATCTGCCAACAAAGGGAATTTTATGGAACAGAGGAAATTAAAGGTTGTGTTTTTGGATATAGTTCCTGTCAAAGAAAAAATCTCTCCTCTACTAAAACATTTCTGTCTCTCAGTGTGGAGATTATAGCAATGTACAATACATTGAATTAAATATTCGACTCTGTTAAGAAAGCTCTGACGGTGAATCCGGCAACGTGGGCACTCATAGATGTTTTGCTACTGTGGGAGTCAACGCATGACATTTTGATCGTTTGAGAAATGCATAACGGCTGTTTCTCTCTCCTTATCCTGTCCTTGCTCAGTTTAGCATTGCTCTGGAGGAGGAGGAGCTCCTCCTACACTGAGGCTGTAGCCTTTAGAGACCAAAACCGTTCATTCCAGTGAGCTCTGCAGCAAAGGAGGTTTCCTTTTTTAATCAGACAATACATAAGAAATGATTAATTAGAATGAATGCCATATACGAGTACACACACACTAGCATGGCGTGGCAGAATCCGTCCTTGTACCCACAGTGATTCAGCTGAGATCACACTCTCACAGCTCTTGCCCACTGAGCACTGTGTGGGCGCTATCTGCTTTCCGAGTGTGTTAAATTGGAAGTTGGCGTTGCTCTGTGGGTAAAGGTTGCGTAGACCTGATTTCCTCCCACGGGTCAGCCTGCCGCTCCGCAGCCATGCGGCTGTGGGAGATAGCTGGTGAGGGAGGGGTGAAGGGTACTTCAGGATCTCCCTCTAATGATAGACTTGATAGTAGACCGCCCCCGTCGCTTTACAAAACCTCACCACCCACAATGCACCACATGAAATCACTCTTGTGTGTGGGATACGGACCATCGGTTGTGTTGTTACTGCGCCTGCTGCTGCGTTAGTACAGTAGGTGAACCAAACTGGACTTTGATACAGCAGACTGCTCGGCTCTCTAGTTGGCTTTGTAGAGTAGGGGTAATGGATTTTTCCAACATAAAAAAAAAAAAGACTTTGCAATGAAAAAACTGCAACTCAACAACAGAGAAAAGCAGATTAGTTGCGGCAGTTAAACAGGGCATATAGCAAGGCATATTTCCCAGACGTGGAGGTTTGGGAGAGCAAACAAGCAGTTCAAATTGAATCAGCACATTCATAAATTCATACCGAGTTCAAATTTACATTCCGTCCTCATTCGCGGGCGCTTGGATGTGCGCGTGGCTAATCTCACTGTAAACACAAACAGGGAGGCTTGCCACCCTCTGATACTGGTGTCACAGAGCATGCTATCTGCCGGCTGTGCGGACCGCAGGGAGAAATGCTCCACTGCTCGCCTGCCGGCTATCTGCCGCGGCCTGGCCACCGGGACTCTCACTGGCAGTGAATAGAGGGTGTCAGCCCGTGCTCTAGGCCTATACTGGCCCTGTTTATCTATAGAATGAGCTTTGTGGCTAGCCAGACCCTTGTGAATAGATTGCACCGAGCCTAGATAGGGTGCTGCGGAAGGAGTGCAGCTTAGAATGCAACATGTAGATATGTGACTCTGCTGTGCTGTTCCATAGAGAGGCTGGCCAAACACACACACACACACGATGAGACTTGATACCAGCAGGTCTTAAGCATCCATGTTAGCCCTCATCCATCGCTACAAGGTTTTGGATGCTAGCGTTGTGCAAAAAGGCTGCTTTTTGTGCACATTTGCCTCCAGTTTGCCTCGTGTTTTCTTACTTACGTACTTTTGCAAGGTATATTTTGGTTCTCTTTCTGTCGCCAACTCTGTCTGTGATCACTTATTTTGTGTTTCAACATAGCCTATAACACGATACAGGTGTTATCATTGACATAGCTTTCTGGTTCTGTTGTGATTTGATCGAGGGTCACCAAATGCTAACAGCGCAGAAATTACCGTTTTTTTTTTTTTCCGTTTTTTTTAAACATTTTTTTTATTTGTATACTTTATTATCATGTTTGTGAAAAGGGGCCATCACACAAGTTGTTCCAAAAAAACACCCACAGATGTAGCCATTGTAGAAGTCTCACATTTTACTGCATTCTTGTTGAACTACTGTGGTTTTGTTCTGCCCCCCTTAAGGGGAATTGTTTGAAAACATTATTGCTCTCTTTTTTTTAGCCATTTAAGATTACAAGAAATGGTCTGGCAGCTAGTCATTTACGAGACGCAAGAGTTTTGTGTTATAATCACACTTCAGGTCTTCTGTGTAACATTCAGGAGATAACTATGTGTTGTACAAATGCAGAATAGATTCAGGGTAAATGCATGAAGGATTTCCACAATGGCTTCGACTGTAAAACACAATGGTTGTCCTCTTAAAGGCTGAGTTATTGAATAGGAGGAAGCTGTCAGTGTGTATGTGTGTGTTACTCAGAGCCGCTTTGGGGTCTTAATTACTTTCCTTGCTTCACTCAGTCAATGTCCTGGCAAAATGATGTGGGAGTGATGCATGGCTATGAAAATGCCTTGGCACATTGTGCATGAATATGGTGCAATAATGCTTCGTTTATGAAGTGCTGTCCTCTCTGACAGCCGGCCATTCTGCACTGAATCCGTCTTTGATATGAGATAGTGAGGCGGGAAGAGTGTGAGGCAGACACTGAAAGAAGAACTGTGGTCAAAAGACAGAGAGAGAGAGAGAGAGAGAGAGAGAGAGACCGTCTCAAAGGCCTGAAAACAGAGATGGAGGAAAGAGGGACAGAGCGAGAAAGGGAGAGGAATTAGGTGTGAAAGAAGACAGAACGAGAGAGAAAGAGATGGAGAATGAGAGAAACTGTGAGACAGATAACAAGAGAGGGAGAAAGAGAGAAATTGGGTGTGAAAGCGCTCGCTAAGGGAGAGGGAGGCCTTCACCTAGAGGCCCCCGGCTCAAAGACGCGGCCAGGCTGTGCGGGCGATCTTTACATCTCCGATCATAGCGGTCTAACAGAGCCTAATGCTTTATGACGGCGGCGCTGGCTCCGAGATGACAGTGGATGGTTGCGGGTAGCGGGGGGGCGGGGGGGCGGGGGGGGTGGGGGTGTCGGGATAATGGCTTCAGTTACTCTGCGATACAGGACATCCAGTCTCGAGGGACTCCGTGTCAACCGGCGTGACACCGGCCTCCGGATCGATAGCGTCTGCGACACTGAGCTATCTCCCGCCGCCTCCGGTTCAAACCTCCCACCTCGCCGCCTCTCCCCCCCCCCCCCCCCCCCGCGCGCCGCTTTTGAACTCTCGAGTGTTCGACAACCGGAGGACAAAGATGATCGAGACAAGACGGCGAAGAATATGTTTCTTTACCTGAATTGACACGGCAAACCGAAAATAGCTGCTTTCATCTCAGTAAAGCGTTGCTGTTAGCCGCGTGCGGGAGGGAGCGCGTCTGCGGAGCTCCGTCCTCTTAACCAAGATGCTGGAGCGCTTTCAAGTTGCTCATGATGGAAGGATGGGGTGGGGGGGGTGGGGGGTCGGAGGTGGGGGTCGAACACACACAGTCATCACGCTGCGTAAGCTAGCTGGCTGGCATGTCTGCGGCTGAAGCTAAAAGGGGGAACGGCAGCGGCAGCCAGCTCCCGCAGGCCAGATGAGGCGTTCCTGAGGCGGGCGTATCGGCCTGGCCTCCCCTCCCTTCACCTCTCTTCCATCTCTCCATTCCTCCGTCCCCCCCCCCCCCCCCCCTAACTCCACAACCCGCGCGCTGACAGGCAGTTGTCGGGCGGAGGCCTGACACTCGGTGTACACGGCGCCAAGCCCTCCGACACGGGTGCCGTCAATCAAACGACACGGGCGAGGAACCTCCAGATGTGTTTGGACAAGAGGATGAGGATTTCAGCCGCACAGATTGCTGTTTACTGTGCCGCGGGGGGGGGAGGAGGACCGGGCCGTCTCCCCACTGGCCCGCTGGCTCTGCCGCCTGGCCTCTGGACGGAGCCTCCGGCCCCGCACACACCGCTGCTGTGTGCTGCTGTGCGATTGTGGCAGTGGGCTGATTTCTCCGTGACAGAGACGGATAGAGGAGACTGACTTTGATAATGTGAAAAAGGAAAGAGTTTTTTTTTTTTTTTTTTTTCCTTTTGTGAATCCAGGGAGGTCAATAAGATGGCTGTCTGTGGAGCGGTGAGGTTACAGTCTGGCTCCAATTCCACGTTTTTCTGTTCTGGAAGATTGGCAGCATCGTCGATTTCAGCTTTAATGACACGTTAAAATGAATTCTATTTAATTTAACATGCCTGATGTGGTTTAAAATATTCAACGTGTTCATATAAGATGCAAAATATGCAGTAAAATAATGTTTGAGATTTATATTCGTGATTGTCAAGCCATCGTCAAGATTATTGTTTTTAGCCATAATCATACAGTCATAAAGTCGTTCTTGTGCTAAAGGCATGGCAGCGTAACATATCAGTTTGCACTGTGATTTTTCTCTTTGTTTAATATTGATTCGTATGTGTTCATATCTAATTATCACGATGAAATTTCAGTGCCGATCAAGTGAAGCGTCCCCTCAAAGCCAGCGGAGCGCGTATGGATTATTGAGATGCCCCATTAAATGGTTTTAGTCTAGATGGCTATTGATCTTTCAAAATAGCTGGTACGTTTCACTGAACAAATAATTTGAGCCTCATATCCCAGCAACAGAGATGAGACAGTGGCAGGATCGCAATTGAGTGATAATTTTCAGAAGTGCTAACTCGCTGGCTTTCTCACACTGTCTAAAAGACTCTGAAGTGATGCTGGCAATCACAGCTGAAGACTCACTGGAGCCTTTGATAATTAGTGGACCCTTCCCTCATAAATGTCACCATGAGTGTACTGTACTGCACACACACACACACACACACACACACTCCCTTTCACCACCACATTATCACTTTCCCTGTTCCTTGTCATTGTCATTGTCTCCATCAAGGCTTTTTAATGTATTTAATTTCCCTTACTTACATTCTGTTTTTGATGGTTTCTGTTTCTGCATTCGTTGTATTTGTTTTTTCTCTGTTTTTCTTTTGGACTGAGGTGGTTTCATCAGTGGCATGAAGTGGGTTTCTTTGTCTCAGCTGCACAATTTATATTCCGTCTCTCTGTTACCAGTTTTTATTCGCTGCAAGCTCAACTAAACTCAATCTAAAGCTAAATGTGGGGGCCAGTCTGCCGCGCCGCCTCTCCTTGACAAACTGCTCCCTCTTTGTGCCGCTTTTGATAGGCGACCAAGTTTTCCAGGTGCAGATTTAATGCAAACCATTCGGCTCTGGCTGTAATTAAATCTGTTCTGCTAATGATCCAATTAAATCTGAAGAAGTTAAAGAAAGGCTATGGCACTTTAATTAAGTCATGTCAGAGGAGAGTAAAACATTGGCATAGCCTTTGCTGGCTCCGCTCTTGGCTTACTGGCTAACCTGGACTGGGCAGGACGGCTCTGGCCTCTGGTTTTAATGGTGTTCCTGTGTGATAATAAACAGCAGCTTCAGAGCCTCCTCCTGTACAGCTCCAGACGGCTCGCTTCTCTGCTCCTTTCTGATCCTATAGCTGCCCAACACTTTAATCCTTTTTTACCAGCTTCTTTTTTTTTGACACCATGAAGGCTCTGTTATGGCTTATCTAAAAAAAACATGTTTGTAGTGGGAAACAAGCAAGGAATAAATAGAGCAATAGGTCAGTGTGAGGCCGCTGTGGGCGGGGTTGGGTGTTAGGTGTTAGATATTGAATGTTCCTTTCCTCCTAATTGGCCTGTTTTGCTCATTTCCTCTCCATATTGACCCCAGAGGAGAGGAGGAAGCAATGCGGGCTTGACCTGCCTGCTTTAGCGCAATTACACAAGGCAAATAACAGGAAGAGGTAAAAAAAAAAAAAAACACTATTTAAAATCGAAAAGGTTTTGAAAATACATTGGCACACGGCATTACAGCACTTATTGTGTTGGCTTCAGATATGCAAAGATGTTCAGTGAAAAATCGATTCTCTATTTGTTCAAAGAGAATTTAAGGTTTTGTATTTAAAGTCACACTGAAGTGAAAAATTACTTTGTTGCCTTTTTAGCTTTTTAGAAAATCTTTGGTGGTGACATTGTGTACCAGGAGGCGTAAATATAAACTCCAACCAATAAAACCATCACAGATTCTTGAACAATCCCACCTTCTTTTGAATGATCCCTCCCTGCATTATGTCCCGCCTCAATATCCTGTTTCAACAGGAAATACATCACATTAAGGAAGTAAGATGCTCTCAAAATGCTGTTTCATTGTGGCTTAAAACAAATGATCAATGAATTATCTTGTGAAAATTGTTCCAGATTACTTTGAGAGACGGATGTTGCCTCATATTGTCAATTCAATAGAAGTGGTTTGTAATTTTCTTTTGTCATTCCCATGGTCTTTTAGTATTGTTCCTTCTCTCTCTCTGCCTCCCTGTCTCTCTCTCCGCTGTCGTCTTTCATCAAAGAGCCCATTTGTAAGGTTAGCCATCAGGTTATTGCACTCAGAGCCGCACAGTGTGAGCTCAGCCAAGATGTATGAAAATATTCCTGATAGGGTGTTTGGCAGAGCGCTAGCCAATGACCCGGGGGCTGCTGGGAGGCCGGGCTGTCTGAGCTGTCTTCACCGGGCCTGGATCTGCGTGGCCCCCGGCCCTCTGTCTCCAGTGGGGTGATGGGAATTAAGATCTGGCAGCCCCGGCTGGGTCAAGGTGGCTTCCTGCTGTCTGAGACTCGCAGGG
Organism: Centroberyx affinis; assembly: GCF_046629955.1. Lineage (NCBI taxonomy): Eukaryota > Metazoa > Chordata > Actinopteri > Beryciformes > Berycidae > Centroberyx > Centroberyx affinis. The sequence goes on from NW_027280922.1 coordinate 106,712, forward strand.
ATACCCGGCTCCATGCCAGCCACGTCACCCCTGCCAGTTTTACAGTACCATCTGCCCCTGCTACTCCTTCCGCTCAACCGGCCTCGTCAAAACAAGTCAAGATGGCAGCCCCAGGTGGCTGTGTATGACAGCTACGGCAGAGGGGATGCTGGGAGCTGCTGAGAGCTGCTGTGCAGTAGTGGCAATCATCCAGGCAGGCCCAGGCCTGGTGTTACTGTGTAAGCACCCCCCCGATCCCCTCTCAGCAGCTAGACAGGTACAGGCACAATGTAGCAAGCTGCCCCCCTCCCCCCCCCCCCTCCGCCAGACAGACCTCCGACTGGGGATTACAAGTTAGGTTTGGATCAGCTCAAAGGGCTGGCAGGCTGCCCGCACTGTACAACATGAGGGACGCCGTAGTTTGTTTTCAAACGGCTGTTTCTCTGTCTCTCGGTTCTGTTCCCTGATATTTAAATAGAAAGTTCTGGAGAAACTTTAATGGTCGCTGAACTTGTCCTGTGAGTCAGTGGTTTTCAGTCTGGGGGCTGGAAACACTCGGGCCGCCATGAGATAATTTCGGGGGTGTTGTGAGATGGTTTATGGAATCTGAAAACATATATTTTTTATGTAAATCGTTTTTTGTGAAATAATGAATATTTGCAGCCTTTAGGCTTCTTCCAATAATTAATAAGATTGAAATAGCCTGAAGGGGTAAAGTAAAAACATAAAAAAATAATAAAGCAATCCTCATTTAGGTTGAGAGTTCACCATTCTGCAGTCAGGGTGAGCTAAAAAGGTTAAGACGACTGCCATAAATGCTCTATTTCCTCAGTGTGATGATGTCATCATTGTCTGGTCTTCTCATTGGTCAGAGGACAGGCCGGCACCCCTCCTCTCCCATCCATCATCCACACCTCCTCGCTCCTCTCTCGCCCAGGAAGAGTTTCAAGCGCTGAGCGCCTGATCTGACTTCATGTGATTAGCTCTTCTTCTCTTCTTCTTTAAACCATAACTCATTACTGGGAGCGCTGAGGAGCCGCCACTTGGCCCAAAGCGGCCCTGATGTGTGACGCATGGCGAGGTGATGGTGTTATTGTTGCAGGAGTGCAGCGTGATGAAAGGATAAATGGATCCTCCAGGCTAATGGAGGGAGGCGGCCCAGCCTGCAGCCCACTGAGTGGAGCCAGCTGTAACTGAGCGAGGATGAATCCCTCCAGCCAGGCGGCAGAGGCGTTTTTCATGTTCTGAATGTCGCCGTGCTCATTTCTGCCGGCGGAGAGCGGGAATGATTTGGATGTCACCTGCTAGGGTTATGTTTCTGAAACATGAGGTCCGTCCCCCTGAATTCATCATTGTCATTCAGCTCACAGTTACTCTGCATCTCTCCCATCGCAGAGAGGCCGCCGGCAGTGCAGATGTTAGACGTGACTACTCAGAGTTGAGTTGGCAAACAGCTGCCGTTCACTAAACCTCTGGTTATATTTACCGATCATTAAGACGGATTCACTTTTCTTGCAGTATAAATTTGCTCATGTTTTGGGCAATCTATAGCTCTATATTGCTGTTTACTCACTGCAACGTGTAGACACACAGTGTGTGGAGACGCTTGGCATTTGTATTACCTGCCATCTTTAGCTATAATCTGTATTAAACATTCCCTGTAATCTGTATTAAACATATGCTGCCTTGATCCCACTGTGAGCTATTGAAGTTCTCTTATTTATAGCCCTCTTATTTATATTTCTATGGGCATCATACAGGCTACGATTTGACCGGAATACAAAGTCATCTCCACCACTTTAATCTGCTCTTATTATGCTTTTATGAGCAAT
>NW_027280923.1:5000-10000 GCF_046629955.1 Centroberyx affinis
GACCTTAAACGAGAGGTTTTAGTTGTCTAACCGGAACCTGAACCCAGACCTTAAAAGAGTCGTTTTAGTCGTCTAACCGGAACCTGAACCCAGACCTTAAACGAGACGTTTTAGTCGCCTAACCCGGAACCTGAACCCAAACCTTAACCAAGTCGTTTTAGTCGTCTAACCCGGAACCTGAACCCAGACCTTAAACGAGTCGTTTTAGTCGTCTAACCGGAACCTGAACCCAGACCTTAAACGAGACGTTTTAGTCGTCTAACCCGGAACCTGAACCCAAACCTTAACCGAGTCGTTTTAGTGGTCTGACCGGAACCTGAACCCAGACCTTAACCAAGTCATTTTAGTCGTCTAACCCGGAACCTGAACCCAGACTTTAACCGAGTCGTTTTAGTGGTCTGACCGGAACCTGAACCCAGACCTTAACCAAGTCGTTTTAGTCGTCTAACTGGAACCTGAACCCAGACCTTAACCGAGTCATTTTAGTGGTCTGACCGGAACCCGAACCCAGACCTTAACCGAGTCGTTTTAGTCGTCTGACTGGAACCCGAACCCAGACCTTAATCGAGTCGTTTTAGTGGTCTGACCGGAACCCGAACCCAGACCTTAACCGAGTCATTTTTGTCGTCTAACCGGAACCTGAACCCAGACCTGAACCAAGTCGTTTTAGTCGTCTAACCGGAACCTGAACCCAGACCTTAACCGAGTCGTTTAGTCGTCTAACCAGAACCTGAACCCAGACCTTAAACGAGTCGTTTTAGCCGTCTGACCGGAACCTGAACCCAGACCTTAACCGAGTTGTTTTAGTCGTCTAACCCGGAACCTGAACCCAAACCTTAACCGAGTCATTTTAGTGGTCTGACCGGAACCTGAACCCAGACCTTAACCGAGTTGTTTTAGTTTCCGAAACTGAACCGCTAGTCAACCTTTAGGTGAAAATGTCCAGTTCATGTTTTTGTCTCAGAATCCAGTTCATGGTGGAGGAACGTCATTTTCTCATAATTCGTGTCCACAGCAGGTAAATCTGAGTTTCACAGTTTGTGCTCATTTCAGGACTTTTCATCACATCATGTCTGTTCTCCCCTGGGTGCTCGTTCCTCTCCCCTCCCACCATCTCTCCTTCTATCTCCTGCTTTCACATCGCCTCCTCCTTTTTCTTCTCCTGCACCTCTCCTCCTGTCACAGTTGTTTCCTCTAATCATCTCCCATCAGCTCCCTTCAACTCTGCCTGGCTCTTTCCTCCCATGCTGTTCAAGTATGCTTGAAGTCAGAGGAAATATCACTCATCTGAAGACTTAAAGTACACTTGTACGAATCTGTGCTCTTCATGTATTGTCTAGGGGAACTGGAGAGGTACTGCTCGAGTTCAGTTTATTTGAGCAGGTGAGAACTAGAAATAACCGCCTCGTGGTTGTATGTCTCCGCCAATAAACTTTGTTTTATCATCGCAAGGACAGTTTTTATTTATTGAACATATATAATTAATGTGATTATTAGGTCAACTTAAAGGATTTTGGTGTCTGCAAAAGTAAGTGACAGCACTTCCACCGTTTTTGTAGAATGACCCAAGATCGTTTTCTCAGCTACAGTGGTAAGCAAAACATTATGATGTCACAGTGAAGCTGACCTTTGACCTTTTGGATATAAAATGTCATCACTTCATCATTTTATCCTATTAGACATTTGTGTGAAATTTTGTCATAATTAGCATATGAATTGTTGAGTTATGGCCAAAAACGTATTTTGTGAGGTCACAGTGACCTTGACCTTTGACCACCAAAATCTGATCAGTTCATCCTTGAGTCCAAGTGGACATTTGTGCCAAATTTTAAGAAATTCCCTGAAGGCGTTCCTGAGAAATCGTGTTCATGGGACGTACGGACATACCCGAAAACATTATGCCTCTAACAAGAAAACCGTGGTGCGGGTTGTTAATCCAGCCGACTACAGGAAACCACCCCAAAACGCAAGGGATTATGGGTAGCAGGAGACGGATGTTAACGTTTGATAGCCAGCAATTCCTCATGGAAAGCCTAAGCAGAAGAAAATGAACCGAGGGAAAACCAAACCATCTGATACCTACGAAAGACATCATGCTGCAGTCTGGACTGATGCTCATATTCAGCTGCTTCTTCATGTGTTCTGAACTGATATGAACACCACAGAAGAAGAGACGGACAAGTCCATCATGTTAGATAAAGTTACAGGAACTGGAGGAGAGATTTGTTTTGACTCTCTAACCTGGCAGGATGACAGGTTAAAACTCCGGCCAATAAACAAGCTGCTTGTGAGTCATGTGACATGCTGTTTATTGCTTTTAATTGGGCAGTGTGAACCTAAATGACCCAAATACAAAAAATCTCAACTTTTCCACGGTGATTTGGACCAAAGAAAACGAGCTGTAGATGCGATCGCACCCTCAGATAGACACGGAAGCCAATTCCTACTAATCTGTCACTCTCACCTCTCCCCATCTTTCTATTTAGACTTCTCTTTCGTCTTCTCCAATCTCCTCCTCCCCTCCTCTCTCTCCATGGACACAGCATTCTCCTGTCCCCCCCCCCCCCCCCTCCGCTCCCTCCCCCAAGTCTCTCAACAGCCAAAGCTCCCAAATATTTCCTGAATCTGAGCATGAAAATACATGAGGCTTTTGGCACGAGTCATTTCGAAGCCTCCGATCCAAAACGCGCACCGCTGCGGCTTTCAGAGGGAGGAGGAGGAGATGAAGCGGGGGGGGGGAATGAGGAGGCACAGGCGGTCCAGTTTTCCCCCTTTTGTCTCTCACTTCACACTTTCCAATCTCTCTCCGAGGGCGGGCGGGACGCAGAGCGCTGACTAGCGTCCAGAAATTCCTGCGACGGAGGCCAAGGAGCATTGCAGGAATACTTCTACCTGCTTGCCTCAGCCCCCGGCGTCCCGGCAAGAATCAGATCGGAGAGCGCACAAAAGACACAAACAGTCCGATCAGTCCCACACCCGGTCTCTCCCTGCCACTCTCTCCCTGTGTAATGTGATACCGCCGGGGCAGATTAGCGTCCCTTGTTGGGGGACAGAATGCAGCGTGATGCGCCGCATGCCGACTGACAGCATCTGAGAGGTGCAAACAGCTCTCATTCCTCGGACCTAAGCTGCATATTTAGCCTCATATTTGCCATCGCTTTGGAACTTATTTTTAAAGTCGGAGGTGGGAAGACGCATCGTGTTTTGAACGACGTGCAGCAGTTGCTCTGTGAAACCAAACCTCTTCATTTTATCCCTGAAATGTCCTTAATTTCTCATTACATAAACATTAATTATCCATTAAAAATAGCTTTAAAAAGTAAGGTTAGTATCATGGGTTTATAAGGGATTTATTCATGGGTTGATTCACAGAGACACTAGAAATTAAAGGATTTTTCATGCATTTTGTGCAGGTTTACAGGTTATTAATGAGTTATTAATGGGACGTTCCTGTCTCCTTGAATTTTACATTAAATTACAAAGTTACAAGTCACAAGTTAAGAGGTGTTTAAGGAGGTTTTGATGGGGTCTCCTCGATTAATAAATCCCTTAACTAATATTAAGGAGATTTTGCATGAATTAAGGGGTGAATTAATGTAAATGTAAGGGTATTTTAAAGGATTTCGTTCTCTACTGATGAATTGATCCTATTAAAGGATTAGCTGATGAAGACTGTGATATACGATCGGTTTGACTACTGTTGACAAAATGTAAATTATTGTAAGTCGCTTTGGACAAAAGTGTCTGCTAAATGATGTGATGTGATGTGGTGTGGTGTGGTGTGATGTGATGTGGTGTGGTGTGGTGTGGTGTGATGTGGTGTGGTGTGGTGTGGTGTGGTGTGATGTGGTGTGGTGTGGTGTGGTGTGGTGTGATGTGATGTGATGTGGTGTGGTGTGGTGTGGTGTGGTGTGGTGTGGTGTGGTGTGGTGTGGTGTGGTGTGGTGTGGTGTGGTGTGGTGTGATGTGGTGTGGTGTGGTGTGGTGTGGTGTGGTGTGATGTGATGTGGTGTGGTGTGGTGTGGTGTGGTGTGGTGTGGTGTGGTGTGGTGTGGTGTGGTGTGGTGTGGTGTGGTGTGGTGTGGTGTGATGTGATGTGATGTGGTGTGGTGTGATGTGGTGTGGTGTGGTGTGGTGTGATGTGATGTGATGTACCTGGAGACGTTGGAGTTGTCTCGTATGCGGGTGTGGCAGAGCATGTTGGGCGTCCGCTGGGACACCAGGACCTTGATCTGGTCCACGGAGCTGCTGAGCTTCAGGTAGCCCAGGTAGAGACCCGGGGCCAGGCGGTGGGTGCTGCGCCGCTGGTACGCCAAGATGTCCTGGAGGGAGGGGGGGGGGGGGGGGCAGAAAGAAAGACAACATCTGTTATGAATGTTATGAACTTCTCTCGGCAGGTTCACACCAATTCACACCTCCACTCCTGTAACTACATGTACAACAAAGACCAGCCAATAGCAGAAGGCAGTTCAGTACCCTACTTCACCATGGCTTCACCAAAGATTTGCGTTTGGGGTTTAGTTACTAGAAGTATTAGCAGGAAAATGCAGTGAAGTATGAAAAGTAGAAGTCGTCATTCTGTCAGAACCTGTCAGAAGTATTTTAATTAGGGCTGCAACTAACGATTATTTTCATTGTCGATTAATCTGTCGATTCTTTTTCTCGATTAATCGATTAGTTGTTTGGTCTATAAAATGTCAGAAAATGGTGAAAAATGTGGATCAGTGTTTCCCAAAGCCCAAGATGACGTCCTCAAATGTCTTGTTTTGTCCACAACCCAAAGATATTCAGTTTACTGTCATAGAGGAGGAAAGAAACCAGAAAATATTCACATTTAAGAAGCTGGAATCAGAGAATTTTGACTTATTTCTCTTAAAAAATTAGTCAAACCGATTAATCGATTATCAAAATAGTTGGCGATTAATTTAATAGTTGACAGCTAATCGATTAATCGATTAATCGTTGCAGCTCTAATTTTAATGTTGTCGGTCTAACTGCTC
>NW_027280923.1:15000-19323 GCF_046629955.1 Centroberyx affinis
GAAAGAAAGAAAGAAAGAAAGAAAGAAAGAAAAGGTAATACTAATAGAAAGATCAATTATGTAAGGATAATAATAAAACACATAAAAGAAAAGCAAATCAAAGTGCTTTACAAAAGGGTTTTTCTGTGCAAACAATAAAACAGTAGAATAGAAACACTATAAAAGGCAATGTTAATTAAAAGCAAAGTTAAACATAAAATCTGTACCAGACATAAATGGCAAAAGTTTCTATATTTTCCCAGACATTTTGTGCAATTCTCAAACTACTGAAGAGGTGGAAATTATCAAATTAATTTTCAACACTTTTCCAGACCTTTAACTTATTCTTTAAGTTATGCTGGAACAGAAGAGACTCACAGTATTGTCTAGTCCAGTCTATGAGTTTATGTATATAGCTCTTTAACACAAGCATATCACAAAGGACTTTACATACCATCATATACTAGTCTACATCATTACTGTGTGTATTGTGATGGAAAATCTCTTAAAAGAGAATACTGGAATTCTACAAACAGTTCCTCACCGGTGTTAAGCAGCAGTGAGCAACACTTGCATGCAGAAAGCTGTTATTGTGTGTGATTGTGCTGCAGTGGTCATTGTTCATGAGATGTTTTGCACAGACTGGTTCATTATGCATATCATGCATAACATCCAATGTGTACATCTTGGCTTTTCATAAAAGATATACCTTTGTTGAAGTAATAGTGGGAAAATTAGAATGTAAGCAAACACATTCATTATAAAAGTAAGCTATAAAAACTAGAAGGCAAATCTCTGCCACTGCTGAAGAATTCCCCATCTTGCTGTTACACTCAAACAAATCATTCCTATCACTTAGATTTGAAGTTAAATTGATTTCTTGACCCTGCAAACAGAAACTTAGGACTTGGAACCAAACGTCTCTCTCTGTTAGAGATAGTTCTGGCTAAAAAAACGAACATATTGGCAAAAATACCAGATCTGGATCACAACCAAAATCAAATCAGTTGTTCCTTGGCCTGACGCCGATCTGTCCACCAAATTTCATAGAAATCTGTTCATAAGTTTTTGAGAAATCCTGCTGACAGACAAACTAACAGTTGTGGGGCTATAAATGTATTATGGTGACAATTTAAACACATTAAGTAGACTGTATTGGTGGGAAATATGGGGAAGGAATAATGGATTACTAACATACAACCTAACACACATACAATCCAGTGTGTGAGAGAGTGTGTGCTTGTTTACAAAACTACAATATAAGGACACAAATTGAATATAAAAGCAGCAATAAGAACAGTAGAAACCTGAAGGCAAACCTCCACCCAACTTGCTGTTACACCTAAAGGAATCCTATCACTTCCATTTAAAGTTCAATTGATTTGTTGACCCTGCAAACAGACCCACAGCAACCAAACATCTGTGTCTGTGTGTCTCTCCAGATTCAGATCAATTGTTCCTTGGCGTTGGGCCAAAAAACAATCGTCTGTCCACCAAATTTCATAGAAATACGATCAGAAGTTTTTGAGATTTCCTGCTGACAGACACACAAACTAACAATTGTGAGGTTAGAAACGTATGCTGGTGACAATTAAGTCACATTAAATTAATTAAGTAGACTGTATTGGTGGGAAATATGGGAAAGGAGTATGGATTACTAACATACAGTATATGTTTATGGATTAAGAAGCAGAGGCAATCCAGTGCGTAGTGCTGAAACAATTAGTTGATTAATCAATTAGTCGATTGACAGAAAATAAAACGATTGTAATTTTGATAATCGATTAATCATTTTAGCCATATATCAAGTAAAAATACCAAACATTTGCTGGTTACAGCTTCACAAATCCTAAAATTTACTGCTTTTCTCCCTTTCATATCATTATAAAATGAATACTTTGGGTTTTTTGGCTGCTGAATTCACTTTGGGTTCTGGTATCTTGTGATGGTACGATATTTTATAGACTAAATGACTCATCCAAAAACATAATCAATAGATTAAACAATAATGAAAATAATCGTTAGCTGCAGCCCTAACAGTGTGTGTGTGTGTGTGTGTGTGTGTGTGTGTGTGTGTGTGCAGGTCAGTGGGGTGAGCAGTAGGGTTGAGTAACTCTCCGTGTTTCCAGGCCTGACTGAACGTTATCTTATCGCCTTCATTCATTCAGCTTGTCTCTCTCTCTTCCCTCTCTCCATCCTCCTCCTCCTCCTCCTCCTCCTCCTCCATCAGCCCCTCCGGTGTTCCTCGGACTCCCAGGAGCGCCGGCGGTCCTCGGCGATGCCAATCTCCAGACCGCAGCGCCGCTTTTTACTCCAGCTAATTAAGCGTCACATAATCACCAGTCTGTAAACAGATGGCAGACGGGGGAAATGCCCGCCGCCGCTCTCTAACGCGGCGGCGAGCTGCTGTTCTGCCGTTCTGCCGTTCTGCCGCCGGCTCCACGACAAACGACCACCGGAAATGCGGCTTTGCCACGGTGGGAGACCATAGGAGGGATGGAAGGAAGGATGGAGGAGGAGGAGGAGAATTTCAGCAGGGAAATTAGTCACGAGTTTGAGAATCGGCACCACAAGTTTTCTCTTTGCTTTTGCGCTTTCTTATCTTTTCCATTTGAGGAATTCATTTTTGGTTTGTTGATTGTTTACCAAGTTATTCAAGCTGACTGTAACTTTATATAATGGCAATCTGTCATGAAATTCAACTAAGCAAATCAACTTAATTCAATTTATCTGTCACCTCTTTTTTTCCTCTTTTGGGGTGAGAGACTTTATAAGCTCCCTCTCTCTTTCTTCAGTTGTTATCATTTGTATATGCAAATTAACTAAACCTCAAACCAAAACCTGCATACTACACTCCACTGCACTACACCAGACACCAAATTTTGGTGCATAAATCTATTTGATCTTGAAATCTTCAACTTTCATGCTGCAGTTCACTAGACTCCAGACCCACAGGAGTTGGTGGATCCAACATTTACTAGCCACTTTCACTGCTGAACCTGCCGATTTGATTTTTAGAAGAAATTCTAGTATCGTGGCAACCCTACTGTCTGATGGGATATAGGTCAAGCTGCTGAAGAAATATAATCATTAAGGCTTGCAGGAGGCTTTATTATTCTAAGCTGTGTGCGGCGTCTAGCAAGAAAAGGTTTACTCTGACAGACTGAAAGGGCAGCGAGCTGAAGGAGAGGAACGTAGACGAGTGAGGCAGTCGTGCAGAACCTGAGCAATAAGAACATGGACGGATAAACAAGCAGCAATCTCATACAGAAATATAAATCCAAAGCTGCGGTTCACTACCTCCAACCAACATGGTACAAAACTGTGGATCAGTAAGGCTGGGAAGACACGGCACGACTCAACAGACTGTCCAAAGATCAGATCACACACTTCAGGACAGATTCTTTTTCGTCTTACGTGTGACATCATCAAATCAAAATCAAGTGACAACCATGTTGGATTTGGGGAACACACAACTTCACAACATGTTGGATTTGGGGAACACACTCTTGATGTCCACTTGGAATTGGGGAACACACACTTATCGGTCAGTTGGATTTAGGGAACACACACTTATCGGTCAGTTGGATTTAGGGAACACACACTTATCGGTCAATTTAGGGAACACACACTTATTGTTCACTTGGATTTTGGGGAACACACACTTATCAATCAGTTGGATTTTGGGGAACATACACTTATTGTTCACTTGGATTTTGGGGAACACACACTTATCGATCAGTTGGATTTTGGGAACACACACTTATCGGTCAATTTAGGGAACACACACTTATTGTTCACTTGGATTTTGGGGAACACACACTTATCGGTCAGTTGGATTTTGGGAACACACTTATCGGTCAATTTAGGGAACACACACTTATCGGTCAGTTGGATTTTGGGGAACACACACTTATCGATCAATTGGATTTAGGGAACACACACTTATCAATCAGTTGGATTTTGGGGAACACACACTTATCGATCAGTTGGATTTTGGGGAACACACACTTATCAGTCAATTGGATTTGGGGAACACACTTATCGATCAGTTGGATTTTGGGGAACACACAGTTATTGTTCACTTGGATTTTGGGGAACACACACTTATCAATCAGTTGGATTTTGGGAACACACACTTATCGGTCAATTTAGGGAACACACACTTATCGGTCAGTTGGATTTTGGGAACACACACTTATCGGTCAATTTAGGGAACACACACTTATCGATCAGTTGGATTTAGGGAACATACACTTATCGATCAGTTGGATTTAGGGAACACACTTATCGGTCAGTTGGATTTAGGGGAACACACACTTGTCATTCAGTTGGATTTAGGGA
>NW_027280924.1:0-31894 GCF_046629955.1 Centroberyx affinis
AGCCTACTACAAAGCATAATAAGCTAGACACTTTACTTACTTACTCCAAACAATTACAAGCGACATCACCATTTCATTCATAAAATATCGGCGTATGCGTAAGGTGTTACACTGGGTTTAACAGCGCCGACTGGCAACTTAGAACAATCTAATCCTCATACAAATAAGCTTGACTTACGTTAATCACAGACACAACAATTACCCACTCCACAGCGATCTGATTCCCAGCCAACATTCACCTCGACAAACTTCCAAACACTCGCAGGTGTATGGACCTGATTCATCAAGGCCCGCACGCACTGAAGTCCCGGGATTTTCCACATTTACACACCGGTTGCACTTGAGCATCGGCTCCTATTTATATCTGCTCCAATTTATATTGTTCTTTTATAGTGTTTTTTATTTATTATTATCAGGGAGTGCCATTGTAATTTCGTTGTGTTGTTGTGTTGCACAGCAGTACAATGACAATAAAGTTTCTTGACTCTTCACTTGACTTGATAAAGAATTTTCCGCGCCTTTACTATTTTTCCGTAGTGCATTTTCAGCGATGCAGTCTGTCTTCTGTGGAAAATTATGCAATGAACAAGAACAACTCGCTTTAGTAAAAGGTAAATACGCACCTGAACTCACCACGACAGAGTTTCCCCAGTGCCTCTGGGAAGGCGTGTGTGTAGCGTACAGGCAGGCACAGGTGACCCTCTGACCTGCATGCTTTACAACAAATAGTAAACATGTAAATAAAGTAGTATAGTTAAAAACAACTACAGCAACAAGAACAATGAAGTAAAAAATAGAACTATGAAACAAGGAATAAAAAATAAACACAAATAAAAATAAATATCAAGCCTCTACATAAAGATGTAGAAAATGTTATTTATTCCTATAGAGGGAGATTCAGTTACCAACTTGCTGACTGCAAAAGTCAAACTTTTGTCCTTGTCTGCCTCAAATGTAAAGAAGAAAATAAACAACGTAAATAATGAAAGTAGTTCGATTAATCAAACACAACTGGTTAGCGAGCCAAAACTCCCGCAGACAAAATAAAATGAAAAAAAAACAAACAAACTCCCGCGCACGCACAGTCCTCACGCTGTGGTCCGGCAGCTCGTCAGAAACCTCAACGGCCGTTAGTTCTCCTCAGCGTTGTTACAGCTGTACAGGTCAGTTGTGTCGTGTCTGTGATCTCTGATGTCTCCTCTTGGCTTCAGCAGCTGTCAGTCAGTCTGTAACTGATGAACTGACGATTTCACTAACTCACAGAGGAAAGACAGAAACCTAACGTTAGCTTAATTCTGGTTAGCAACATTTAAAGAGTAAGAAGCGAAGCTAGGCTGCTGTATTTCTGCCTCTCCACCATGTTAACGTTCCAAAACAGCCCAACTGACAGAAATTTAACCGTCAATAATTGTGTCCGTTTTCTGACGGCTCAAAAAAAAAACCTAAAACACTTTTTTATCACCTGAAAACCGATGTGTTTTAGTGTTGTCGATGGATTCAGATCTAAATCTTGACATTTTAGTGCAAAGTTGTTGGATTCTACAGATTGTTATAAATACACATGGCGGCTGCCCTCTACTGGTTGAAGCTATTGCAATTGCTCTGGCAGCTGTGTGGTGGAATTACAGAAATACGTCTGCCCCAGAATGTAAACAGTTTGTTTTTAGCAAAAGCTAACCTTGCTGACTAGCTAGCATGCTGATGCCAACTAGCATGGTAATGATGTCAAAAGTAGTAAGACTGTAGCTAACTCTTCTTCTCTGGAAAACCGTTTGCGATTTTAGCCTCTCCATTTGACAAATACTAAGCTGATATCGATCCGGTATTGAAACGATCAGCACCAGCTTCTTTTCCATTTCTTAGTTGTAGGTGGAGGATCAGTGGATGTAGTTAGAGTCTGACATCAGTACTGCTAACGTTTTCATTTTAGATGGTCAGTTTCCAACTTCTCTTTCTCTAAGCCAGTCCCCCCCCTCCCCTGATGATGTTACCATCTGGCTCAAACAGAAAAGACAGAAATTTAGCTTAATTCCAGCTAGTTAAGTATTAAATAATTGATTCTGACAATTTTACCATGTTGCTGAGAATCACCAGTAAGAAGCCTGGCTTGACTGCAGTTTGTTACTGAGGCAGACAGTCTACTAGCACTAACTCTTCCTGTTCCTCTTACCTAGGCTATCTGTAGACAAAATGGGGCATCAATTTATAAGAGTCCAGTCAACTGCGGTGGTGATTCTCATGCTTCTGGCTGCAGGCCACAGCACAGGCGACTACAACGCCGACCCCGGCCGGCCCCTCCCCCCCGGGCGGCTTCCGGGTCGCGACTCCGACTGTAGGGGGCGAGTCCCGAGGCTGCTCGAGCCCGTGATCAAACTGCGGCTCTTCCTGCAGGAGCCCGGCCAGCCCGACCGTCCGTTCCCTTGGGTGTACTTCGTCAACGTCATCGAGGTGAACGGCCGAGACGACCGGAAGGTGGCGGCGCTCGACCCCGACGGCCCGCGGCTCGACCTGCTCGGCTCGAAGCTCTTCCATTTCCGGGTGGAGGTGGTGTCCGCCGTGGCGCCCTACACCCTGGAGGAGGTGGTGCAGGTCTACGTGGACCCCACCGTCTACCACCCCTGGCGGACGGTCGGCATCACCCTGGCAATCCTGCTGCTGTTGAGATACCTGCCAGACTGCGGTATCTTGGTGTATAAGCGCTACAAGCCCGGTGCCAACATTACAATTGATGAGCAGCTGTTCCCCACCAAGGCCCGGTGCAAATTTATTCAGTACATGGGGAACAAGCCTGATAAATTCGGTATCAAATTTTGGCTGGCTGCGGATGTCCAGTCAAAATACATGCTGAACGGGGCTCCGTTTCTGGGAAAGGAGGAGACGCGGAGCAGAGGTCAGCTCGTGGGAGAGAGTGTGGTGCTGCGACTGGCGGAGCCGTTCCTGGGGAAGGGAAGAAACCACGGACAATTTCTTCCCCTCACTCAAACTGGCCACCGCCTTACAGGCCAAGAAGACCAGTCTGGTTGGCACCCTGGGGAAGACAAAGCGCGAGTTGCCCCCCCCCTCTGCAAAAGAGAACGCGGAGCTGTTCTGCTGAAATGTGCTGACGCGACGCTCACCGTATACCAGGGGAAGCCGAGGAAGAATGTGTGCATTCTCAGCTCCGTGCACACAAGCGTGGGCATCACTGAGGGGCCGAAGGCAAAGCCAGAGTCGGTGACGTACTATAACAACACTAAGTACGGCGTGGAAGTCCTGGATCAGATGGCAAGGACGTACACGTAGATGGCCAGTGGCTGTTTTCTATAACATCCTCGACCTGGCTGGGATCAATGCCCACATCCTCTTCAAGGAGTGCACCGGCAGCGACGTACCCCGGAGGAAGTTCATGCAGCAACTGGCAGAGGAGTTGAGAGAGGAGTTCATGGAGGGGAAAAGGGCAGCATGGCAGTTGGCACAAGGTCCCAGTCAGCAGCAGAAGCAACCACCGCAGCAGACGGCAAAAACGGAGGCAGTGCCAGGTCCGGAGAAGCTGCAGTCTAAACAAAACCCTCTTAACACCTGCTGCAAATGCCACAAACCCGTGTGTGGGAACTGTGCGAGGAGAACAGAGGTCACTTGCGTGGACTGTGAAGCTTGAATAGCCAAGCACGCTTTTGATGTAAATAGTTAATATAAAGTTAGTATTATATGATTGTTTTATGGTTCTATAGCCTAAATTTCGTTTTTTGGCTCTTTCTTTTTTGTTTTAGTTCAGCTCGTTTCCAGCTTTTTCAATTATTTTTTGTATTTGTATATATAGAAATGTGTTATAAATGTTAAAATAAAATGTTAATAATCAAATCAGTAATAATAATAATCAAATAAGATACTTAAAATTGTTATTTTCTTGTTCTGAGTTATGTTGAATGAATTTCTCTACGGAAAAATACTGGTGTGAATAAATGCGATGATATGAATATTGATGAATGTGTATAATTAAACTTGTTAAAATGTATATTTTGGTGTTATTTCGTTTTTTAAAAGATATCCTAACATATATAATACATAATAAATGCATTCATCTCTCAATTGGGTATCCTCGCAGATGATGATTGGCCAGAAGGCCAGGAGGGGGCCCTTCCCTCCGGTCGGCGCTCAGTGGTGACAGTGTCGGAGCTCCAGCCCCTCCTCCTTGCAGATGATGATTGGCAAGAAGGCCAAGACAACTGACTGCAACACACACACACACACACACACACCGAGAGACTGCTGCACACACACACACACACACACACACACGCGTTTCCTCTCAGTTGATGGTTCCGTCATTAGTTCCTTTATTATTGGTTCCTTTTATTATTAGTTTGCTTGCTTCGTTCTTACTTATTATTATTATTATTATTATTGTTCTGGATGTTTTTTTTTATGTAACTCCACTTAAAACGATTTTTAACTAAATATTAATTTCTTAAACTGTTATTGTTTATTGTTTTAATAAAGAGACTTGGAGGTGAGAAGTTGTCTTTGTCGTCTTTATTGCTTGCAATAATTCAAATGATGGGACTGCTATAAATGTCAAGGCCTGAATATCACTGCACTGATTTTAAACAATACTGGTTGTCTGCAGGGTAGCAAATTGATAGTAGCTAGATTCCAGACAGCCTAAAGAATGCTAGGTGACAGGTGCTATCTTCCAGGAAGCAAAGCAGAAAAACGACGCCTCAGCCTCATAGGTAGACGAATAATAACAGCTTTCAAGTCAGCCTCAACAATGGCTTCCCTAATGGCTGCCTAAAAAGCCCAATGTGCCACTTTGGTGCCTAGCAGAATGCCTCTGTATTGCTTTGCTGCCTGCCAGGTCTATTCAGTGTGAGCATCTAGGTGGTTTTTCTTCCTCTCTAATTAACATACTACACTTCTTACTAGTGAAGCTACAGCTGCATGTCATTTTAGTGTATCCCTTTCTATGTTGGTGAAAGCCTGATGACACTGAAATGACACTGTTTTCACTGAATCTCTGTTTTACATCTTGATAACATCACAGGTTCAAGTTTCTTGGTTTCTTGCTTTGGGAGAACTTTATTAGACTAGTCATAAAGTACAGGTATAACATACATCTTCGAGTTGCTGTCTAGTACTAAGAGGTAAAACCGGTAGAATGTCAGAACTCAGACTCAGACCTCTACAAGACAAAACCCTGAATCACAGACACACAGTAGTATACTCTTAAGTAACATACCTCACAGTTAATTAACAGCATAAAGTTTATTTTTTTGATCATATAAAATGTATTTTAACACACAAAAAACAAAATCATAAAGGACATTAGTTGGAGGCATAATCGTTTTCAAAAATTCATTTACAAAATAGATTAATATATGCCATTTGTGTCAACCTTATGTTAATGCGCAATATTAGAAGAAGAAAAGAGGGGTAAACTTTTTTAGTCCAATGTTGGTGGCACACTGCTTAATTGCATAACAAATCAGTATAGACTGGTCAGAAGCATGAAATCAAAGGGCAACAGGTATAGGCCTTAGAGTAAAGCAGACTACTAGTCTGAAACTAAATCAAACACACCACCATCTATTGGGCAGTATGTTGCTGAATATTTACAATAAATTAAAAAGCAAACTGGCTAACAAGAGAAAACTGCATGAAATCACTGATAGGAATTGCGCTGCCTGCAACAGCGGCTGCGTCTTGTGCTTTTCCCCCTTCACGTGGCTAGTAAGCGCAGCCTCTCCCATATTCAACATATCGAAGGTTTTACAGCACAGTTTATGTGCAGCACGTCTTGGGTCAGTGTCTTTTGCCAGCCATACTTGGTACTTTTCCTTAAAAAGCCTTCTGTTGTTGAAGCTGCACTTGCCTGGCATATTGTCGGCAAAGCTAGTTTGCTAACTGCTACGTTAGCAGAAAGCAGCTGTAGTGGGCGAGCATGTAAACAGACTGATCCAGACTGAACTAACTTCTCACACCACCGAAATGGCGCGATGGTTACGTGCCAATTTACGTTTCCATGACTTCCAAAAATATTATTTTCCATAACTTTTCCAGGGCCTGCAAATTGCATTTTAAATTTCAATGACTTTTCCAGGTTTTTCATGACTGTACGAACCCTGGTTACAGCTAGTACTAGCTTTGCTGCTACAGAGGATGCTAGCTTTGCTACCAGACCTGATGCTGCTGAATGTGGGACCACCACACACCTGCAAAGTTCAGAAGAGGAGCCGGATGAGGAGGCAGGGGCTGCTACAACGGAACGACCGCCACAGAAATGGGGACGCAATCAGTGGAGATCCTGGAAGGAAAGAAACCCTTGGCTGTTTGCAAAGGAGGATGGTCTTGGATGCCTTGTCTGTAAGGAAGCCAAGACTCTCTTACTTTCTGAGAAAAAGTTTGGAGTGCGTTTGGCGGATGCCTGGATCAATGGAACTGTAAGTAGCTCTGTTCAAAAGCAACCCGGTCTCACGGCAGTTCGTGAAATAGTTACGAAATTTAATCTATTGATTCGTGTACATGGACACGATTTTTCCATTTTTTTCGTGACACTCAGCACGACTTTCAAACTAATGTATTTCAATTGGAAGTATCTTTTGTGCCTGCAACATGTTTTTTTTTTCTATCAGTCGGGACTCAGAAAGTAGTGTGACATTGAAATAAAACAGTGGCCAGTCAGGGCGTTGTGGTCAGGGTGGTGGATGGGCGTATACGATGCCAAAGACCGGGGTTCGATCCCCAGCGTGTTCAAAGTACATTTCAACCGTAAGCCACATTTACATTTTTAACGAACGTTCTTATTTAACCATGACCAAACCATTTCTCTAACCTTAACTAAGTTGTTTTAGTTGCCTAACCATAACCATAACACAAGTAGTTTTATTCGCCAAAATTTAGTCTACGTTTTCAAATTTGTGGTGGAGGAACGTAATTCAGGTCGTGGTGGAGGCAGGTTTTTTAGGTCGTGTTCATTTCACGAAAAAAATGGCAAAATAGTGTCCATGAACACAAATCAATAGATTACATTTTTGGGACTATTTCACAAACTCCACCACAAATTTGAAAAGGTATGTTTTGGCAACTAAAACAACTTGGTTAAGGTTAGAGAAATGGTTTGATCATGGTTAAATAAGAAAAATGTTTGTTAAAAATTGAAATGTGGTTTACACTTACACTCACTGCCGTGAAACCGTGTTGTCAAAAGCAGTTGCGCAAAAATATTTATAAACACTGCGACAGTATTGCTCATAAATGAGCTGTTGAAATAGCAGAGCTCAAAGAAAACAACGTGCTTCCGAAGAAAGTTGCAGAACTCAGCTCCAGTATGTTTAAGGAGACAGCTAGTTTGTTCAGGGCAGCCTATACTGTTGCTAAAGAAAGGTTGCAAACACGTCAAAAAGATGTATCAGAAGTGGAATGAAGAGAAGGATGAACTGGTGAAAAAAGAAGAGAGCAGGCAGAAGAAGGAGGACGAGTGGAGAGCAAAGCAGCGGGAGAAGGCGCTGAAGAAACTGGAGAAGGAAAAGAAACGAAAGGAGGAAAAGAAACGAAAGGAGGAGAAATAATTAACCCCGCCTCTTTATTGAGAAACCGGCCCAGTGTTTGGAGCCAGATACAAATGTAGTACCTTCTACATGGTACAGTGTGTACCGCACGCTGTACACACAAGTGATCCTGGCTCGGGACGTCCTGTTACCTCCTGACACGCGGTTGTCTGCTCCCTTCCCGGCCGGGGGGGGAGGAGGTCGCACGACGATAGGGACCGCGGAGCACATCGGGACCCGGCGACACCAGAAGAGCCTGGTTCAGGTGTCGATTTCCACCCCTTGTGGACTTGGCGGGCGTCTGTGAGGGCGGACGCCGAGACCGGGCCGTTCTCGCCACTTTAGTATCCAACACATACTATGCAGTGGAAACGCACGACGCACTCGTGTAACGTCACACTTAATATATTAAGTGTGAATACTATGAGGTTTCAAACACTGGGCAGGTTCCTGCCACTGTGCCATGCCTCTAATATTTGCCACAGGACACCTCCACCCATTCCTGACATTTCAGCCACCTGACTCTCATCTGAAACCTGTGGATGACAAACATCTTCCCTGCTGTGGACAGACAGCGAGCAACAGAGACCTTCCTCTTCCGGGACATCAGGACTCCTCAGCCACATATCCCATATAATCTACTCTGTTGATGTGATCGATCATGATTGATTGATAATTGATGAATAAAAACATTCATTCTGAGGAACTGATACCAAAACCTGTCGTTTACCGCTGATGTTTTATGTGTACTTGAAAATAGTTTCAAAATTGAAATGCTTGAGGTATGCCTAAACTTCAATTGCCAG
Source organism: Centroberyx affinis (assembly GCF_046629955.1). Taxonomy (NCBI): domain Eukaryota; kingdom Metazoa; phylum Chordata; class Actinopteri; order Beryciformes; family Berycidae; genus Centroberyx; species Centroberyx affinis. The sequence continues at coordinate 8,333 of NW_027280924.1, forward strand.
GCAATAGTGTATATCTCTCGTGAGTTAAATGAAGCACTTGTATTATTTAATTATTTGCAAGTACTTTTTTGTGCTGGTTAGCCCTATCAATCCAAATCAATAACACTAGCCTCTGTGCTATTCCTGCACAGAGGCTAGTGTTTTTTTTTGTAGTTTTCTACAAAACACTTTTTTGACAAATATAATTGCTTTAATATACATTGCCTTATTGTTGAATTATCCTTACCATTTTCCCATGGCTTTTTCTGAGGTGCTTTCTTTTTCTTTTCTTTTTTTTTTATGAGTTGTTAAAGAGGTTCTTCTGACCATTTGGTAAGACAGTTGTGTATTTATGTAACATGAACACATTACACGTACCAATGTTCAGTCTACAATACAAGAATGTGTTTCTAGTTTTTAATAAATGTAAGAAGTGGGTAATTTTTTACTAACTAAAACCATTACAATTGAAGAGAATGATGCAACAATAGTTTGACTAAATTGTGTTAGATTAACATTCAAAACATGTAGCGGAAATAATAGATGAATGTTAAAATACGATGACTGAATTATGTTAAAGTGACTGAATTATGTTGGAGTAAAGTGACCAAAACAAGTATTAGATTAATAGTCTACTTGCCAGCAATGTGAACCCGGAAATGTTGAGTACCCAAAAGAAATGTACAGTATGGGTCCTCAGCATTTAGAAACTGCCGGATGCTAACATGTTATATATGTTGGACAATTTGCATAATTAGCATTAATTAGCATAATCACCTATATGGACAATATTTCAGCAACTGCTTGGCCGATTTGGACAATATTGGAGTAGTTTTGCTGTTATCCATTTCTGACATTTTCAAAATTCAAAATGTCCGTTTAAATCAGAAGTGGCCATATTTCAACTCCCGGTGGGCTGATTTTGATTAATTTAGAGTCGATTTTGAGGTTAGTTTTAGAGGACGCTGAATAGATTGGATTGGACAGATAACTTATGTATTTGAAGTAATTTAAATAACTTCAACTCGGTTATAAATTGTAGGATAGTTATGAACACAATTATCCAAACGATGCAGAACATGTACATTTTAATTCACAGACCATTACACTCTGAGGTGACTCACAATTGGGTATTGGAGGTAACAAAGGCAAGTACCATACCAAACTAGAATAATATGACTATGGCTAAACAATATCCTCCAAAAGAAAGAGAGAAGGGAGTATAATACAAGTAAAAAATGTTTAACAGGTAGAACACGAGTCCTGGAACAGGTTTTAAAACACAAGTATACCCAAAATTATCAGAGCAGAAAACTCTATGTGCACTAGTTACACAACGCGTTACAACTGTAAAACTTTCATCAAGCAAGAGCGCCTTGCACTTCTACTACTCTGCACTGTTATAAACCATATCCTCATCGTCTGCTCTGTCTTCATCTTCTCCAGACTCTACATTCTTGTTGTCTTGCTCTTCTTGCTGTGAGTGTGTGAGTGTGTTGCAACATGTACTATCGTAGCCTTTGCAGAAGCAGTAGCTGGTACAAGCCAGGCCTGCAGCTGCACTTTGCTGCCGTTCATGGCTTTAACCCAGCTTTGCAGCTACAGCTGATAATGTCCAACAGGGCAGGAGGAGCAACGGGGCTTGCATATAATTTATGTGCTGAAGCAACATAAATGTGTGCTGCCAAAGCAGAACAATTCATGTGCAACCAATGTCCACAATCGAGTAAATCCAATGTATGTGGGGGGTTTTTCAGTGAATGGATTGGATGATCTCAGCCAGGTGTGAATGCGATGTGTTGACATTAGTGAGGAAGTACAAATGTCACGTCTCATTCTGAGGTTTGCCGTCCAATCAGCTTCTCTAAATAATCCGGTACGATCCGCTCCCAGCAGCCATCGCTCCTTTTCCCTCAGCCAGAGTGAAGCAGTCGCTGCAGCAGCTGCAAACACGGCTGTTTTTGTTTACGTTGTCTGAAATAATGACCCTTTCTAGTTTGAGTTTATTTCAAGTCCATAACCTTAACCAAGTTGTTTCAGTTGCCTGTAACCCAAACTTTAAACCTGCAGTAAGCAATTTCAGACCCTATAACCAATCCTTAAAATAACGTGTGCTATGTGGAAATTTCCTTGAGACATAATTATGTGAACCAACATCCACACAGCAGCAGCTGTGTTGCTGATTTTTTAAACTATCTTGTCTCCTCCCTCGCTGTTTAAAAGCGGCGTTCTCCCCCTCCTATTCCTGAAAAAAATTCTCGAAATGGTGGAATCGATGAAGCGAGGGAGTAAACTTGTTCAACCAGTAAACTTGTTAAACTTCACTTGTCATTGTGGGACATGTAACCTTCAGCCGGAGAAACATCTGTCAAAGTGAGACTGGTAACCAGCAACACTTCTCGCTTTCTCTATATATATATATAGAGAGAGAAGTGTCACTGCTATATATATGTATATATATATATACATATACAGTATATACAATCATAAAATCATCTTTTATGTGTGTGTCACCACATCAAATATATATGTGTCTCCTACCTCAGTGATTTTATGATTGTGACAACCAGTATTTGTGCTACTGTGCTGTTATTCAATAGGCCTACTACTGTATTTGATTAATGACTAGAATTATTATTTAAATGTTACTAAACCATGACTAAAACTTAACTAAAACATTTTCTAGTATAAAATTACATTAAGTTGCCAAGGTTTAGTGGAAACTGCCACACAGCCGCTAGCTAAAAGTTAGCTGTTATGCATAAAGCTTTAAATGACACTTGACTTCTAGCCTCCTTCTAGTCTCCCCATTTCCTCTACTATCAGGTAAATCAAATACTAAAAAAAATAATCGTAAGATTGTTCAGTTCCATTTTTTATGTTTTGTTAGCACAAAGTGTTGCGTAGCGTAGTGCGCTCCAGGTATTTACAGCTGTTTAGTGTCTGGAGCGTAGGGGCGGGGACTCGCTATGACGTAATGAGGAATCCTCTTTCTAACTCCATGGCTCTGTGTAGACCGTCCCATTCTGGGCAGTTGCCGCAGGTCCAGCCTAGCCTGCGGTCCTTCGTAGGCCACACCTCCTACATGGGCTGCGTCCTTCGAAGGAGGCGGCCCCGGAAATGGGACACAGCTATTGTGGCATTTAGCCCATAGGCGACAGGCCATCTCTTAGTCAAAGACGCCCTCTAGAGGCCATCTCATTAAGCGTTACCTGACTGACTGACTGACCTGAATTTGCCTCGTAATGCCTTCAGCTGCACCATGGGGGAAAAAAACAGTAGGCCTATGTTCACTTTACCCCAAAAATAGACAGACAGACAGATAGATCATCAGTACATATAAACATTTGTCTTAATACAAAACTCTTGAGCTGAACATTGGCAATGTGTATAAACCGGTCAGCAAACTTTTTCAATTCTTCAAAACGAATAAATTATAATAGAAACTGCATCAAAATAAATAATGAATACATTTGTTTATTTATAGACTTCTATATTTTTAAAATATTGCAGATATTGAATGATAAACTTAATCTTTATATCCCACATTTCACAGTTCAGTCATTTCACCAGCAGAATATTATAGCAGTTACACTAATGAGCCACTAGATGGAGGCAGACATCCTTCAGTAAAGTGTTTCAGCTTGTGAGGTTTTACTTCCTTAATCTGAAATTGGACTAGAACACAAACTGTGGAATCACTTGCACCTCACAACTGACTTGATGTTTATTTTTGTCTGGACTTAACCTATTTTCAGTCAATCAATTAGAACTGATTCACTTAACTGTTGATATAGACTGACAGGATTTTGGAACCATTTGCATTTGTACGCCTTCTTCTTGATGGTGAACATTGGAGCGTTGGTGCACATCAGCCAAACTGAGTCTTCTTCAGAACCGCTGCATTTAACTGATCACTTATTATGTCAGGTGATGGAAAAAACATGATGTGGGCTATTTTTTTTTGTTTTTCAGTAACATAGTTAAAAGCACAGTATGTAATTTCTGCCGCTAGGGGTCTCTCAATCATTACAATAACAAAAGACGTAGTTTGATGACGTCGTGAAGTAGCGTGGGATCATGGGAGTTTTTTTTACGGGGACAGCTTCGGCGACAGAACACAGCAAACGGGAATGAATAATCGTGATCCGTCACAGTGAGCGATAAAAACAACAGAATGAAAAAAACAACAGAGCGGCTAGCTAGCTAGTTGGCCGACTTCCTTCCTCACTCTCTGACGGATCATCTGGTGTTTCCCGTGTTTCCCCGGAAGTTAGGGGGTAAAGGGGATATGACATCATGACAGGAAGTAAGGGGGTAAAGGGGATATGACATCATGACAGGAAGTTAGGGGGTAAAGGGGATATGACGCCATGACAGGAAGTAAGGGGGTAAAGGGGATATGACGCCATGACAGGAAGTTAGGGGGTAAAGGGGATATGACGCCATTGACAGGAAGTTAGGGGGTAAAGGGGATATGACGCCATGACAGGAAGTTAGGGGGTAAAGGGGATATGACGCCATGACAGGAAGTTAGGGGGTAAAGGGGATATGACGCCATTGACAGGCGACCAAATGAAACGCACCGTTACCTTGAATAAAATTACGCATTTCTCTGGGTTTGAACATTGTTGGAACCATTTGGGATAATGTAAGTACACAACTCAAAAAAATATATAACATAGGTCTAGTCGTTTTTAGATATTTCAATGCGGAAATGTTACATATTATACCTTTTAATAGATAGACATTCAAAAAGTAATGGGAAATATCACACTTTCTAAACAGCTCATCTGTATCCATGTACATTATCCACCGCCTATGAAATTGATTGTGCTGTGACCTGCATTATAAATACTGCAACAATACTACGTCTATTTGCAAACAATGTAAATTTTACCAACATGGACAGATCATCTGTACTTGACACAAACAGAACTGACAGTGTTTTCCCTGTGGCAGCCTGCCTCAGCTCACCTTTACGCTCCATCTTCTTATTGGGTGACGTTCACCTTGATCGTGTTCTGGCTACCTGTGATCAACCTGTCTGTCACCTGTGTTAACCCAATGCTATACATGCTTGTGTCATGCATGTATGAATTGATCTGATGAAGGCCATCATGGCTCTTTGATATTTTTGAGTGATATTATTATAGGCAGCACGTCGACATTGATCTCACAAACGATAAAGTCACATTTTTTAACAGAGTGCAGTGAGCTAGCTAATCAGAGCAGGGATCTAACAGAAACGTCTAGTGAAAGGTGATATATCACCATGCTGAATACTGGAATAATAAATCTGCTTTGTCGTTTGTTTTTCTGGCTTGAGAACGAGGCTTTTTAGTTTTCGTAGCTGAAATGTGTTGCGTGCCGTTGAAAATGTAAGTAGGTGGGGAGGACATGAGGTGAGTGTCACGAGGCCGGAAAATGAGTGATCTGAAACCCAGAAATCTCAGCACCTGGTGAAGTAATGAGTCGTTGGTATTGATCAACAATCCTATCAACCACCGCACTGATATACTGTATTTTGGTTGTTTTATGGTTATTTTGTTCAGAAGAATATTACTTATGAAGCTACAGACAAAGTTCAATCAGGAAGACTACACACACACACACACTCTCTCTCTCTCTCTCTCTCTCTAGTCTTACAGTTTTGGTTTGTAGAGTGTCAACTTTCCCACGCTGTCAGCTGTCATTTGCTGTTCTGCTATTTGTATTCAACCAATCGCATCTCTCCGCGTGTTCTGAGAACCAATCATCCTGCTGCTGCCAGAATTCAAACTGTTCCTTGCTCTCCTGCCTTCGTCCTTTCAGTGCTGCTGTTTGTGCGAAATTTTCTTTCTGTAAATTCTAGACTCTTCAATAATTTCAACCATGCAATAAAAGCTTGTCATTCATCCTTCACTTAGTCTCTCCTGATTGAAACCGAACCTTTAAATACCTTTCTGAAGTGGTCACTTCAGTCAAAACAGCAACTTTGTTGGACCAAGCAGAAAACAGGTCACATGTCAAAGAGTCAACAATGAGGCTTTAAACCTGTCAGGCCACACACAGTAGAAACACCGTAGAAACACCATACATTGAAGAATAATCCAAAAACATATCATTAAAGTTAACATTCTTTTAAACAACAGAGAACTTAACACAGATGCTTTATCAAGAGGGAGAATATGAAAAATCATATAGCGAGATACTTTAAAGAGGCCGGGCATCCTATTTCACCTTTCTTTTCTTTATTGGTACTGGGAGTGCTAATCTTGGCCAACAGGGAGCTAATGTTATTAAAACATCAGCAATCAGGGCCTCATAATTTTCTCACTTGAGCAAATATGAAATAATAATGAAAAACTTATTTAATAATTTGTATAGCACTTTTCAAAAAAAAAGTTACAAAGTGCTTCACAGTGAAAAAAAACTTTTAAAACTAATTTTTATATACTTTTAACTGCTAACATCATGATTTTTAATTGTATTGATTTGTTTGTAGTCCAATTGTCATTCTCTTTTTGTTGTTTTTGTCTTTGAATGTAAATCACTTTGTAACTTTATTATTGTCATTATTATTATTATTTTTAATGCTAACAGGAAAGGAAGATACACAGTGTGGAAATGTACAAGGTTTGATGCAGTATGACTGAATGAAAAGGTAATGATGACACAGCTGATTACAAAAGACAACCGGCACACCTGTGACTCAGGTTGAGGAATGCTCAGGTGAGACAGTGGTGTCATGGCAGGAGTAAAGTGTGATCTGGTTGGCCGACATTCCTCTAATGCTTCCTTCAGCTTTGTGTGTTTATGCGGTTTAATGCGGGGGTTCTTGAATTTTTACAGCCAAGGACCCAAATATGTTTATTTACACTTCACATATTTAAAGGAAAAATCCACCGTAAAACACTTAAACACTTACAAAAACAGCTATTGGCTTTTTGACTTGACTTTTGCATTTCTGGTCCCATTCAGTAGTTTGTTGTGATTCTCTTCTTGGTGGATAACCGGCCAATCGTAGACGAGGTGACATCACCTCCACATGTTTCCCAGCAGCTCCAGTGGAGTTTGATATGAGAAAATGTTTCAGGATGTAAAACCTCAGCGGTAAACGTCAGGTTTTGGTGTCAGTCCCTCAGAATCAAAGAGCGAGGGCTTCTTCTTTCTAGAGCCGCCATTTTGCACCGAGAGACGTTCAACAATCATACAGGGAGAAATCCATCGGAGAAGAGGAGAGAGACCAGTTTCTCCACCCACAGGAGCAGGAGAGAGACCAGAATGCAATGCAGCAGAGAGACAGGCTGGGGTTTGACTAATATAAAGGGAACAGCCGTGATCATCGACATGTGAATACCAACACTAGGTATTTTGTATAGTAGACTGAGTAACATTATCCAGGAATACTAATACTGGTGCTTGGTTATCATGTATGGAAATATATTTTTCACAGTTTCTGGAAATGGAAACTATTTTGATAAACAAAGAAACAACTTTGGTATGCTCCTATTTGACATTTCAAAGTTCTCCAGAAACTCACCAGAAATTAGGCTTTTAAAAACAGAAATTTCAGAAATGTCTTCCTTTCGAACCCGCCTAGCAATTCTGGGGAAATGCCCTTTTAAAGATAATTTTTAGGGCATGTCTTCTTTATTAGACAGTTCACAGTGAAAAAGATAGAAACGATGTCAGAGTCGAACCCAAGATGTTGCATTCAAAGGTGTTTTTCCCACTGAGCCACCAGGAGAGACCAGCAGATGTTTCCCTTGCAGAGAATTTCGTTGCCCCTTTCAGAGTCTGTGCAAGCTGCCTGGTGATGTCATGAGAGTTGTTTGGTTTTGGGCATCATTGTTGAGTAGGATGAGAGAGGCAGCTCCTCTATAAGTGATAACCTCCCTCCCCCCCCCCCCCAACACACACACACACACACACACACACACACACCACCCCCTCCTGAAAGTGCTTAACACTGAACTTTCACCTGAGAAGTGAACCTTGTTAGCATTTGATTGAAGATACTCCCTGAGATGAGATAGTAAGCACAAAGAGATATCTGAGGATGCACCTGAGAGTGTGTGTGTGTGTGTGTGTGTGTGTGTATGAGAGAGAGAGAGAGAGCGATAACAAACAGAAATGGGCGGGATGATAGAAAATGGAGTGGTAAGAAGAGAAAGAGAGAAACTGACAGTCAGATAAAGACAAAAAGAAAAAGAAAGGCAGAGAGAAACAGACAGATAAAAGAGAGACAGATAGACATGGATATAGATAGATAAAGAGGGGGTGAGAGAGAAAGTGTGTGACAGAGACAGACAGAGAGACAGATGGACAGACAGAGAGACAGGCAGACAGACAGGTATTTGAGTTGTTTTCAGGCCATGCACATTTCTCATGGACATTTCCTGCAGAACTACATTCTTCCCGAGCCATTCCCACACAGCCGCTGTGGCATTTTCAAACCAACATGAGTTTTTTTTTTTAAATGAAGATCTCCAAAACTTAAACTGGAACTTTTTTTCATGAGCCGGAGCCCCAAGGAAGGACTATTAAATGAGACTAGATTTAAAAAACAAACAAACATGGGACTATGGACTCACATCAGACTGTGAAAAGGTTTAATAATCACCTATAAGCCTAGAAGTGTTCATGTATAAATATAGGCTCCTTCTTCATGCTATTCCCCCTTTTTAGTTCCCATTACATTCTTATGTTAGGTGTAACAGGCTGCACATGTTTTTGTAGAACAATGCTGCTACTGCTACTAATAATAAACTATTTGTAGAGCACGCTTCATTAAAGAGTTATTGGGTGCTTTTTAATGACAGTAAAACATTTTGTAAGCCAGTGAGATGAGCTAGAAAACTGACAGGCATAAGTAAAAAAAAAAACAAGGTTACAGGAGAATAAAACAGTCGAAAATGACAATAAAAGTGGTAAAATCCAAATATTTCAAAGTCTGCCTGTAAAAATGTGCATTAGGAAATTATTTTAAAAAATTACATTGCTGGGTAATTTTTAAATCATGAAGGTGAAAGCCTGAAAATCTTTAGTCATATGTTGTGTTGGTTATGTTGTAGCCTATATGAGCCTGTTTATCCTCCGTGATGATAGACATGGATTTAACTTCGAAGAGTGACTATAGCTTTCCTATTAGACTGAGTTATTGAAACAGTATTTGTCCATTTAGGCAAACCAATCGTTTATTAGGGCAATCAAAAGTTTTGGAATAAAACTGACATGATCTATGTTTTTTTGGGCGAGTTTATAATGAGGTATAATAAGGCATATCGGTATAAGCTAACTTATCTTCTTGTTTTGAAACTTGCACAGGCGCATCCTGCTTCTGAAATACAGACAAAAGTCTTGATCTTTTTTTTTTCCATCAAAGATACATTTGCATGATAAAAGCCCCGTCGAAACTCCTCTCTCCTCCTCCTGCTTTTGCTGGAGATGAAACGCACCCAGCCCCGCTGCACACGGCGCGCCACACCTGTCCTATCTGGGACAGAGGCGGACAGGTAAGACCCCGCCCCCCTTCAGGTTTCAGTCCGACTCGTTTTTTAAGACCAGCTGTCGGGGCTGTCAAACTTCAATCCAGCTGGAAAGCATCGGCTCTCGTGTTTATAGTAGCACACTGCGGAGGAAATACAAAGAAGCACAACAGCAGACATGCCGAGGCGAACAGCGCAGGAGTGGATCCGGACATCCATGCGCACCCCGGGCATCCTGATCTTCGGGATGGTCCTTTCTCCCTGCGGCTGGATCCTGGACCTGACCGCCACCGTGGCTCCCAACTGGAGGACCATCCACAACATCCCCAACGAGCCGGCCGACCTGATCATCCAGCAAGGCATTTTTGACATCTGCAGGGCCTTCGACACCAACCAGCAGATCGTGTGCAACCAGGACGACACCACCTACTTCAACAACCAGATCATCGAGGTCGCCCAGGGGCTGATGGTGGCCTCCCTCATCGTGACTCTGATCGGGCTGGCCGTGGCCATCCCGGGCGTCCGGTGCTGGAAGGACTCGCCCAGGTGGACCGTGGCCGGGCTGGGCGGGCTGCTGATCTTCCTCTCCGGCGTCATGACCATCATCCCCATCGCCTGGTACACACACATCCTGAACGACGTCACCACGGTGACCCCGACCTTGGACGTGCGCGTCGGCTTCTGCATCATCCTGGGCTACATCGGCGGGATTTTTGAGATCCTGGCCGGCTTCGTTATGTTCATCGGGATCTGCCGTTGCTGCGGCGGTAAGAACCGCGGAGAGAGGCCGCTCGAGGAGGTGACGGGCGCCCAGTTCAGGCACCAGAAGCCGCCGCCGAGACGCGTGGACGTGCCGAGCCTGAACCGGTCCAGGAGCAGCGCCAGCAGCGTGCCTTACTCCAAGGACTCCATGGAGGATGATGTGTCCTTCCCCCGGGCCAAGAGCCCCGCAGCCCGGTCAGTCAACACCTCCTACAGCGGCAGACCCTACGATGCGGACCTGTGAGGAGGAGGGGGGGGGGGGGATATCCAAGAAGACCTACTACACCTGGAGGAGAGAGGAAACCCACGGGACAGAAAGGAGACTTTGATTTACAGATTCCTGCAGGGACATTTGCTGAAATAATTGGGAAAGGGAAAGAAAGTATTGCCCATTTGGAAAAAAGAGCTATAGTAATTCTATAACCTAATGAATTTTAGATGGATGCAGTATAGCCTACCACAACAAAACTGTAAACTATAATACTATCCTGTAGAAATATAGGAGGTACAAAATACCATAAAGTGCTCTAAGGTCACTATAAACTCACAATGTAGTGATAAAGAATCATTTTAAGTTTATATAGGAATGTTATAGTACCTCTAATATTAAGCTAGAGGAGTATTATAATGATACCATAGGAGATAAAATGCCAAAAAGTACAATAAGATCTCTATATTCTCACTACAGAGTGCCAGAGAATCACTTTAAGCCCCTATAGGAATATGATAGTGTTTTTTCACTGGGGGCGGTAATACATGAAGTGAGGAATACAGCTGTAATGGATTATAATGTGTTAAATGTCTCTTTATGGAGCAAATCAGAGCAGCCTCACCATGGCTGCGGTTTGGGCTCGGCCTGATTAGGATTAATTATGACATCATTGTAATACCTTATAGATGTGTAATGCCGTGTAGATAGTGATGCCATTATATTGGTATGAAGGTAAAGAGCTGTAAAATGGGAAGGAGATTGTTGTGAAGGTGTGACTGTCTTATCTGAAGAAAAGGATGAAAACTCAAAATTTGCCTCAGCTGTCTTTTAGATTCTGCAAATGATGCTGATCTCCTTTTGTAAATATTCATCGTCTTGAAGGAAAACAAGTTTACCTTTTTAAACTTTTTTTATTTTTATTTTTTTGATGTAAATACTTTTTCTTATGCACTTTATATTCCTGGCCAACCTTGTGGGACAGCAGGCCGCCTGTAAAGAGGCGGACAGTATTGCCCTCCTTGCTCTATGATACAAGTGCTGTTTATTAAATGTGAATTATATTTATAAACACCTGACGACTGATTGCACTCATTTCTTTTAGTTTCACCTGTGCTGAGCCAAGTTGTAATAATCTACCTGGGACCTGGTGTCGAGCCTCGCACCAGTAAGAAAAAAACACTTTTTGACTTTAGCTAGTCAAAGGAAGGCAGTGGTGTGTGTGTGTGTGTGTGTGTGTGTGTGATGGAGGGAGGGGGTCATCATGGGCCTATACCTGATAGGAATGCAGGAATCAGGAAGTGAGACGTCACCTCAAGTCAGATATTTGGACCATATAAGGGATTTCTAATATATCAATAATACCTGAGAGAGACACATTTACTGTGATTACGATGGTAATGTAGCCAATTAAGAGGCTCCGCCTGGGTCATTAGTGGTTTTGTGACTTATATACAATGGTTACCAAACCAACCAAACTACCAATACTTCTCTTCCAAATAGTACGTACACATAAGAATTTTAAAAAAAAAAAGGAGAAAACAAGAAAAATCAAATTAAGAGGCATGGTAAGAATAGAGAATGACTGGCTGTGCTGTATGGGGGATCAGCATAGTTGGGACACATTTTGGATCAATCAGACTGATCTAATGAAACTGACTGTTGTATAATAACTATGTCATGTTTATAGGGCTGCTGGTAGGAGATAGCATCACAAGAAATGGCTCTAGTGTAGGCCTTAAGTTAAGGGGTAAGGGTAAGGCTTAAGTTATGGGTAATGGCACTGCGGACTAAACCGACGGTGCAGGAATTGCATATCATACCACTATTTATATCGCTGCTGTCATGTGAAAACCTCTCTGAAAAAACTCTGATTTTGGTGGTTTTCATGTTTTAACTTTTAAATTGAAGAACGTCTCGCTGCTGTATGGGCTGAGTAAATTCTATGATTCTTGATGCTTATGAAACGCTTTTTTAAAACCAACACTGGGTGAAGTCAAAAATGCATGATGGTCAAGCTGGAAACAAGGCCTGAAAAGTTCACATTTTGGTGATGCAAGGTGCCGATATTCTACTGTATTCTGTTATAAGGACACAGTGTTGTGGCTGGATCCTGTGCCGGTACAGACAGAGAGGGTGGCACAGGATAGCAGGGACAGAAATCATACAAGTGGGGCTGCGTTACACTGTTCAAACACACAGAGATAAGCTATTATTATAGTGACACTGTTCTTCCACTGCCAGCCTGTCTGTTTAGTCTTCACCTCATAAGTATACATGCAATGCAGCCTGACCGGTTTGTGAGGCTGCTTTCCTTACGCACACCCTGTCCAACAACTTCACCTCCTCTGTTTGAACCGGCTTAACGTCTCAAACAAGGCGACGTTGTGATGAACAGCCGTCCCTCACCGGCTCTGAACACTGTCTTTTGTGGTTTAATTGGCCTCCAGTGAACAAAAGAGATGGTGCAGCTCTCCCTGCAGGACTTGTTGCCTGTAAAAACACTGAACACTGAGTTTATGCTTTGCAACAAACAAACCTGGAGTCCTGTGCAGCTAAATGGGTCGAGCAAGGCACTGATAAGTGTTAGAGTTAGGGGTTCAATTCCATATAGAGCAAGGCACGAACACTGTCAGGGTTGGGGGGTTCAATTCCCATGAGTGTGGGAAGCAGGGGGGACATGGGGGACATAGCCCTTCAAATACTATAGCAGTGGTTCTCAACATGGGGTCCGGGGACCACCGGGGGTCCTTGAGGGGGTTCCAGGGGGTCCCCAGCAAACTGATGTATTGTTAAACTTCACCATTATTTCATTTACAAGAAGTTAACACAACTAGAGAATGTAGAAGAATGACTGTTTTGATCATAGTTTCTCTGTTATCTCTCTACTTACAATACAGAGTCATGGAGTTCTGGACAAAATCAAATCTAACAATAAAAATATTCTCAGATTTGGGTCCGAGAGACAAAATCTCATCAAATGGGGGTCCATGGCTCTAATGTGGACTAAATTAGGGTCCTTGATATGAAAAAGGTTGAGAATCACTGTACTATAATACTATAATACTATAATACTACTATATACTACTATAATAATAATCGAATAAGAGCATTACATTTTCCTCTGCTATATAATTATTTTTTATTGCATGAATCAGCTCAGAGTATGCTGATTCTGAATTGGACTTTTATTGTGAAAGATTTCAAAGTAAGAGCACTGCCCCCTTCCCCTGATGTGGCTCCAGGATGCTAGCAGACCAAGTTGGGTCAGAGCGATAATGACTGGGTTACAGCTTCCAGTGGGACAGTGGTTCTCATCCGGGGGTCGGGACCCCTCCAGGGGCCGTGAGATGATTTTGGGGGGTCGCAAGATTATTTATGGGACAGGCAAAAAATATGTTTCTACTAGACAAATTTATTATCATGTCTAGTTTTTTCTGATTTTTGTCTAATTGTCTGCCTTTTTGTTGTAAAATTGCATACTGAATAGTTTTCAGCTTCTCTGTCTCCTCTGTTAATCAAATCAAAGACCTGAAAAGGGAAAATCATTCTTTGGTTGAACTGTTGCAGCCTGTGGCGTTGGGTCATGAGTAGGCATCACAAGCCAAAAACATTGAGAACCACTGATATAGAGGAGTGCAGAAAACATGGTATGAGGCTAAACGTTAGCTATAAATAAAATAAATAAATAAATGAAACCAGAGAGAGGGAGACAAGATGTAAGACAGCAGGTAAAATAGTTGTGAACTGCTTGTCCAGATTCCAGGCATTTGTCTTTAAATATCAATCATCCTCCGCCTCCACAACATGTAATGAAACGATGAAATGAACCAGATGTAGGAAGAGTATGAGTCAGCTTTAATGGAGGACAGGGACGGCTTCCTCCTCACCCCCGATAAAATCAAGCAGAGAGAGAGAAATTATGGAAACTGTTATTATTAAAATGATGGAACTATAATAGGCTGCAATTTCACAATAAGCACAAAGGAAAGGCTTTACTCCATCTGTTTACATCTCTCTCTACCATGAATTTAATGTGGGAATGTGGGCTCCTTGATGATTCGAACAGATTTTTACACACGGTTTCCACATGACAGATAACAGTGATATGCCACAAATAATATGTACAAACAACTTTTAAAGTACTGCAGTTTACTCCACTATGATTTGAATGCGCTCTAGTCTCCATACACCAGGCATGCAAACTTGTCTCATTAATAGGTGAGCAGGTATTGACACAGCGCAGACTGATCCTGTTCTTCGTTTTTTTGTTCTTTGTCAGTTACATATTTCCTCATACAACAAAGAGCCCGCATTTACACTACCAGTCAAAAGTTTGGAAACATGCATTTTTCTTTATTTTAAAGACATCAAAACACAAATAGAATTATGCAGCGACCAAAAAAGTGTTAAACAAATCAAAACTATCTTATGTTTTAGATTCTTTAAAGTAGCCGCCCTCTGCCTTGATGGAAAGGCAAAAGGCTTTGGAAAGAAATTCATACATAGGATCAACTTCACTATTTATATTTGTCTAAGAAACTCATTTCAAGCATTTAAGCAGAAGCCTTTAGATCAAAATGGCTTTAAGAGAATGAGAAACATAGTATATTCAATCAGGTGTGTCCACACTTGTGACCGGTAGTGTATCTGTTTATAAATCAGCCGTCTTTGTCTCCGTTTCCATGTGGGTTAGAGTTTGGTAAACACTGAAGTTGATACTATCGTGTCACTCGATGCCAGAAAGCGGGCAGACATGCAGCAATGCGTGTTCTGGCTCATGTGCAACACACACACACAGACCACTGAAGGCAGTCTGTTTACAGCCTGGGGCCTGGATTCAGCACGACGGCTTGTGGAAACACTTCAGTGATGATTTTAACAGTAAAACCCTTTAAAAGTCTGTAAGTCCAGGCTTAATCCAGGCCTGACAGACTGAGCCTGTCTGGGAGGGGAAAGCTGCGTAATGAGAGCTGAAGATGTGGGACAGTGAGAGTCACTGAGAGGTCACAGGTCACACAGTCGGACCCCACAACTATGGAGGAAGTATTAAATCACAAGGTATCTGCAGGCCTTGAAAAGTCTTAAAAAGCATTGAATTCCTCAAAAAAGGCTGTTAAAAAGTCTTGAATTTAATTTACAGAAGTCTTAAGTATTTTCTCTTGCTGTAGGTAACTAACTAGTAATGTTCGTTATAAAATGTTTTTGTATCTGATCGAGGTTCAGGTCAAACTAATTTAATTGCTTTTATCATTAGGAGCTAATGTTATATGCAGCTGGGAAGTATTGAAAAAATGATTTATTAATATTAAATAATTCTAGGCCATATCGTCCCTACTAGTTTTCCATCATACTTTCATACTTTGCCCGGTATGATTGTGAAACAGGTTTTAAATTGCATTCTGTGTGGTATTAAAAAGGTCTTAAAAAGTCTTAAATTTAACTCAGTGAACCCTGCAGAAGCCCTGAATCATGAAATTGTGAAATTTCATCATAAATTAATATATGTACATCAAAATATTGAACTCGGGGCGTCAGAGTTGAAAGTAAATGTCTCTGCCCATCCAATCGCCGGACAGGCTCATCTCCTGAAACTTCATAAAATAAGCACAAAGTCTTGGAAAGTGAGAAAATTGAAACGAACACATGAAGGAGGCACGACTACAAACAGAAGTAGTGTCACATTGAAGTAGCTCAGTGGGTGAGTCAAAGTAAAGTTTTTCTCATGACCAAAGCCTTTCCCAAACCTTAAGTCCAGGTTCAACAGTCACGTGTCCTGCTGAAGTGTCGTTGAGCAAGACACCGAACGCCCAGCCGGTGAGTCAGCTCCTTCAGATACCTAGCCATACCTTGGCTGCATGGAGCTCCCATGTCACGAGTGTGTTTGCACGTATCCACCAGTGCCTCCAGTGTCTTAGAGTCGATGGTGTTGACAAGAACATCATGCTTATTTTGTACAGGGCCTCAATGGTATATTCTATGACAGTGATTGTCAACCTTTTTCATATCAAGGACCCTTAGAACACATTAGAGCCACAGACCCCCATTTGATGAGATTTTGTCTCTCTGACCCAAATCTGAGAATATTTTTATTGTTGGATATGATTTTTTTCCAGAATCCCATGACTATCTGTGTTGTAGGTAGAGAGATAACAGAGAAGCTATGATCAAAAACAGTCATTCTTCTACATTCTCTAACTGTGTTAACGTCTTGTAAATGAAATAATGGTGATGTTTAAGAAGTTTTTTTTTTGTTTTTTTTTCATAATTGTGTGATTGCTGTGATTTCTATTCTGTCTACTTACTATATTTTGTTCAACAGTTGCCGTGTTCATAGTTTTTTTTTCTTCCCTTTCCAATGTTTCTACATGTTTCTGTTTTGTGTTTTGTGTTGTATTATTTTTGTCTAATAATAATAATAATTTAAAAAATAGGTGAAGTTTAACAATTCATCAATTTGCTGGGGACCCCCTGGAACCCCCTCAAGGACCCCTGGTGGTCCCCAGACCCCACAGTGAGAACCACTGTTCTACGATACACATCACCAGCTGATTTGGTAACTTAAACTGATGTGTAGGTCTGGTAGTGTCTTAGGTTGTGTCTCTTCCTCCATGATAAAACCCTCAAATCAGTGATTCTGTGATCTGTTGCTCCGGTAGAGGAGACTGGAGAATTGTGTTTTTTTTTCTCTCTCCATTCACTGCCATTGTCTGGAGGAACAGTCTGAAAATCACTTCTAGCACATAAAGGAACGCCGACAAAGCAAAACAAAGTGTGTGTAACACTGAAATTCTTCCGACCGGATTTCGGAAACCTTCTCACTCAGGTATCAGCTAAATGCCTATAATGTAAAAGAACATTTAATCAAACTATTAACAAAAGATGACAGACTATCACCTCAACAAGCTGTAGTTTTGTAACAAAGGGAATGCTGAACAGGGAAATTATTTTCTTGCTTCATATTTCATGTGAAATCTAAATGCTAACAACATGGAAGCGCTCAATTTGTGCAAATCACTGCTAGGATATTGACCACAGGAACATGCAAGTAAAACACCTTTACCACTTTATTATTTATCTGACTTTATTTATACAAATCTGTGATATATACAGTACAGAGGTTTTGTGAAATATTAAAACAATAGCTGGTTTGACTTTTCCTGCATTTTGTGTAAGAAATAAACAACATGACATAATAAAGTATATGTGCATGACAGAAAGTGTATTATTACAGATTATACAGTCCAGCATTTTAGTGAAGTTAATACTATTTTACATTAGTCTGTTACAGTTTGTGCTGTAATTGACTAATGCAAGGTATGATGAGCAGATACATATCAGGGGGAAGCATTAGTACATCCAGATTAGGATTTAGTATACAAGTATACAAATAACAATCTAAGATAATTTAATTAGACATCCAGACACATGGACTGGGCCGAGTCTGAGACTTTCTTTAAAATGTGTCCCTAAGAGAAATCAATTTATTCTCAGATATGTTTGTAAAACTAGTGAAACTCGTCCTTGCTGTGCAGCGCCGACATGACAGGGAGTCAGAAATAAAACAAGGAGGAAATCTTAACTAATTAATCTCAACTAACTAAGTATTAGTTGCTAGTAAATATCCAACAGTGACCATTAACAATCAGATTAGTTAGCATAAGCAACTAAAAATAAGCACTAGAGTCTATATTTAACTTCTAGTGAAGTCTATTAAAACTGTTTGTCTTACATCTTGATCTGTGTTGTGTCGAACATTTACGACTAC
This sequence comes from Centroberyx affinis, assembly GCF_046629955.1. Classification (NCBI taxonomy): domain Eukaryota; kingdom Metazoa; phylum Chordata; class Actinopteri; order Beryciformes; family Berycidae; genus Centroberyx; species Centroberyx affinis. The sequence continues at coordinate 26,523 of NW_027280924.1, forward strand.
AAAGGAACGTGAAAATGAAGCCAAACCAGATCTGAGACGGCCGAGGCTCAGGTTTCAGTTTCACTCTCAGAAAAAACACATGAAAGTACGTTTGTACATCTCAACTTTGAGAGAGATCTTAGGATATGAAATCTCCAATGAATGTAAGGTACTAAACCTCTGTGTCATATCAGAGGATGTGCTGTTAACACGTGACTGGCACCTGTGGAAGATTTTACTTTACTAAGGAGGATGCATTCCATAGAAAATGGGACAAATGGACTATCTACATCACAAAGAGGACACTGCCAACTCTTGGTATGAATAAAAATCAGAGGTGTGACCAAGTCAACTTTGCTCGAGTCCCAAGTCAGTCTCAAGTCTTGAGGCACAAGTCTCAAGTCAAGTCCCATGTCTAAATGTAGAACAGCAAGTCAAGTCAGAACAGATCAAGAGTCCAGTATCAATTTAATATCTTAAAGAAAACTAAATATCTAGGACTTTTCAATGCAATATGGTTTTAATAGGATAAAAACTTGGTAAGAGCATCATGAGTTTGATTTCTATAATCAGTTTCAGCTTCAATAAATTCAATCATTCCATACAAATTCAGAAAACAGAATTTAAATTCAGTCGTCTGCTGGAACAAATCTCATCACTTTCAATCTGAGTCATTTACACAAACACAAGATCTCAAGTCAAGACTTTAGAAACCTTTTCAAGTCATCAGAGTACAAGTCAGAGTCAAGTCCCAAGTCACCAGAACCCAAGTCAAGTCAAAAGCAATTACAATTGTGACTCGAGTCTGACTCAAGTCCAAGTCATGTGACTCGAGTCTCCCCCTGATAAAAATAGTTGAAATGTAGAACAGCGCACTAAATATCTGTGAAATATGAACCCAGCGCTGTTTAATGTTCATTGTTAACTTTTTCGCAATACAATTCCCAATAAAAAATAAGTGACAAGTTCTGTTCACTGGCTCAGTAAACTTAAAGAGGAACCTGCACATTTATGTCAGCTCAACCTTTAAGCAACCTGTTGCTTGTAGTTGCCAGATTGGACCCAAAGAGCAACTTTTGGTGAGTTGGCAGGATTGGAAACCAACAGTGAAGTCGTGTTTTGGTAGTTTTTGGCGACTGAGAGACTTGGCGGTTGACTGTTTGTTATTCCTGTCTTTCTCTGGAAGGAGTGAGGCGGATATTTGTCTGAAACTCTATAAAGGCGTGTCTGTCCATCAGTCTCTTCTTCATTTCTTCCTTGTCATCATGACTCATCAGTGTGAGAAGGAACAGTGCCATACTGTTCACACACTCACAATCAATCACGTGCGCACATGCACATATCATCGAGACGTACGGACTCCTTTCACACACATAGTTTTCATTCCTTATCCTCATAAAGACGGGAGCCTGAGCTGGAGGTGTGTGTACACAGTTTCACACACACACACACACACACACACACACACACACACACACACCTGTCAAAATGTCTTCATCATCCACAAATCACTGCTCAGTTACATGCAGCCTACACATGTACGGCTACACTGTAAAAAAAAAAACATCCATCCATTTAGTCTCATATTCAACCTTTTTGTTTCTTAAACCCAGAGAAACTTTCTGCAGTGAGGAGAGATAACTCCACTTGCTTCCAATGCAGCTTCCACTTGTTTCAGGAATTTTCTAGAAATGGGAGTGAGAATAAGGCATATCACTGCACCGCTATCAAGAAAATGACTCTTGATTCTACAAAATTCTTGAAACAAGTTGATTTGCATTGGAAACAAGTGAAATTATCAAACCTCACTGGCAGATTTTTTCACCTTATTTTAAGAAAATTAAGATTTTAGGAGTCAATAATGGACTAAATTACTTTTTTTTTTTTTTTTTAAAGTGTAACATCAAAATAATAAGACAATAATAAGAGGAGAGGGAGAGAAAGGGAACATCAAAGAATAAGTTATGCGTCTTGCTTATGCTAGTGGTTATTCATACAGTGGTAAAAATAAAAAAATAAAAACAGAAAAAAAACACAGTAATTCAGTCGGTCAGTGGTGCATCAAAGACTCACAGTTTAGCAGAATAAATCCCCTCCAAGCATCATTTAACAGCAGCTACGTTTACATGTACAGAGAAATCTGTTCTTAACCTCGTTACTCATTATTAATCTTGTTTTTTGTGCCGATACATGTACACTGCGGAAGTTATTTTATTTTGTATCCAGACTTATCGAACTTATTTTTAGGATTTATTGTGGTGAAATCATTTTACTGCACTGACAGATAATTTTACTGCCTTCAACAAATTTGACTTTCTTTCAAGATAATATAATATAATATTGTTTCACGACATTTACTAGATGAAGGTGAAATTGTCGTGGAGAAAGTGTCATTTTGTGTTTTATGATGATTTCTTGAAATAAGACACTCTGGCACGTATCAAGTGAAATTTACTGAAACCAGCAGGATTATCTGCGAGTGCAGTGAGATAATTTGACAAAAAAATAACATGAAATGAGCTTGATAGGTCTGGAGACAAGATAAAATCACTGGACAACTTTGTTAGAATAATCTGATTATGAGAAACCTGGTTAAGACGCCTGACCTACTCTGATATGTAACAGATTACTGTGGCATGGAGACTTCTTACTGCTTTCACTTTTGCTTTCCGCCCGCTGCTCAAACACAGTTTTATGGGAACATTTTGACGACAACATAAAATATGGTAGTACTTACTTACTATTATCATTAATATAGGAATCATCATGTCTTCTCCTTGTATTATAAATAACTTACTGCTTAGTTAAGTGTTTTTTAATGCGTTTCTTACCGTCAACAAATCCTATGAAAATAACAAAATCAACAATGATTTTGTTTTGCCGACAAGTCTGGTCCATGTAGCCGGTGCCCAAAGCAGCCATGTCCCAGCAGCCATAGAACTCCATTGTATTAAAAAAATGATTAAAAACACGTCAAAGAGCCATGCTGCTGCTCTGGGCAACATATTTCAAACAACTTAATTAGCCGGCTGTAAACACTTTTGCGATCTCAGGAAAGTAGTTCCATGGCACAGAAAATAGTCCCCGGCGTAATGAAGAATTTGTTCCCATTTGAATTTGATTTGGTAATAAATACAACAGCCTGACTTTTCATGGTAACAGTTAGCGATTTTTAAAATGTAAACTATGTCTTTGTGAGCTGTATTTAAAGGTTTTTAGCTTACAATTGGAGCCAATGACTTCCGGGTTGACGGCTAAAAACGGAACGTGGGAAGTCAGAAAGTAACGGGAGTAGAGCAAACGCATTGTTGATTTTGTTATTTTCATAGGATTTGTTGACTATAAGAAATGCATTAAAAAAAACACCAGCGTTATCCTTTAAAGAGGGAAAGCTGGTGGTTGAACCTTTTCATTTCACTGCTGTTTTATCTGCAGACAGGAATATTCTGCTCACTGGTTTCTTCGTGGCAGCAGGGAGACTCAGTCGCAGCGTCTCGAAGGTTCAAGTGGATTCACCTGATTAAGACTTTAACCCGAGTTTGACCAGCACCCAGGATGCTGGGTGCAGCCAGTGTCAGACGGCCTGCTGCTCAGGGTGGGGTCGTCTCTGTTTCAGCTCTGCAGGTTTTGACTGAGCAGGATCAGAGTATAGCGCTATCAGCTCATCTATGGAAATCGGCTTTCAACGAATGTGGTTACAGCAGTAGGTTTTGAACAGGACAAGAGCCAGGCTGGCACTCCTCACCGTGCGTTCACACTGTGAGAGAAATAACCAACAGGTCACAGAAAGTCCATTCATGCTAGAAGTTCTGAAGTATTTTTTTTTAGTTTTTTTCTGTTTATTTTTGATTCACGCTACGTAATTAGCATTTGATTGCTATGAACTTCACCCTCTAACAGGCTGCGCTGCACGCTGGCTGGTGGAAGGGTTAATAATGCTGCTGTCCTGAACGCCACGGTCAACCTGGACGAGGGAGGGAGGGAGGGAGAGAGGGGGGGGGATAGAGAGAGAGAGAGGGAGAGAGAGAGGGGATAGAGAGGGGGGGATAGAGAGAGAGAGAGGGAGAGAAAGAGGGGGGATAGAGAGAGAGAGGAGGGGGGATAGAGAAAGAGAGAGAGAGGTGGGGAGAGAGAGAGAGGGGGGATAGAGAGAGAGGGAGAGAGAGAGGGGGGGGATAGAGAGAGAGACGGGGGATAGAGGGAGTGAGAGAGACAGAGAGAGGGAGAGGGGGATAGAGAAAGAGAGAGACAGAGACACAGAGAGAGAGAGAGAGGGAGAGGGGGATAGAGAGAGAGACAGAGAGAGAGGGGGGATATAGAGAGAGACAGAGAGAGAGGGGGGATAGAGAGAGAGAGAGACAGAGAGAAGGAGAGGGGAGAGAGAGAGGGGGGGATAGAGAGAGAGAGAGAGACAGAGAGAAGGAGAGAGAGGGGGATAGAGAGAGAGAGGAGAGAGAGAAAGAGAGAGAGGGAGAGAAGAGTTATGTTACAGTCAAAGATGATAATTGAAACACCTGAAAGAAGAGGAAATGACACATCACATGGTTCATAAATTACAGGCTTCTTAAAAATGTATTTTTCTATATATAATAAAATATATAATAATGTGTGGTTCTGGACAAAAGTTTGAAGACCACAAGTATGAGGCTGTTGGGGTTTTTGGAGCCTAAAACCAGTCACTACGAACCAGTAATCCCTTAAAATAACCTTACATTTTCATTAATTTACATTAATTCACCCCTTAATTCATGCAAAACTCCCCTTAAAAATAATTAAGGGAGTTATTAATGGAGGCGATCCCATGGAAATCTCCTTAAACACCGCCTTAAACTTGACTCCTTTAGAGAGACAGGAACTTTTCCATGAATTTCCACATAATTTTAAACCTTTTAAACCTGCACAAAAGGCATGAAAAATCCCTTAATTTCTACTGTCTCTGTGAATAAATCCCTTAAACACCCATGATACTAACCTTACTTTTTTAAAGCTATGTTATTTTTAATGGATAATTGTTCATGTTTATGTAATGGAGAAATTAAGGACATTTGAGGGATAAAATTAAGGGGTTTGGTTTTGTGATGGGTTTACAGTTGTTGTTAAATGTGTCTCTCTCTCTAGTCTCTCTCTCTTTCTCTCTCTCTCTCTCTAGTCACCAAACTGGGACTGTGCTGGGATTTATAGAAAGAATCGATTCAGATCGTCTTCTTCTCTTATTTATCTTCAATCTGTGATGTTCAATTCACTCCAGGAGTTATTCTGAGATGAAGTGTTGCGATTTACTTTTTTGTTGAACCCACTCTCCCTCAAACCTGTCTCGTCTGCTTCTACTGCAGTTGGTGCTTTCCTACGTTTCCCAGAATGCCTTTTGACAACTGCCAGAGAACGGGCGTGGA